>NC_079458.1:20923646-21002231 GCF_903798145.1 Danio aesculapii
CCAGATGCCCAGTTGCCAAGAGGTAGGATCTACCCGCTCTCGCTTCCAGAGAATCAGGCAATGGAAGATTACATAAGGGAGGCTCTGAGTCAGGGGTACATACGTCACTCAAAATCACCAGCCGCCTCAAGCTTCTTCTTTGTGGCCAAGAAGGACGGAGGGCTGCGTCCATGCATCGACTACAGGGTCCTAAATAACGGTACAGTAAAATACCGATATCCCCTTCCTCTGGTACCAGCCGCTTTGGAACAGCTCCGAGAAGCTAAAGTCTTCACTAAATTGGACCTCCGCAGCGCGTATAATCTGATAAGAATACGTGAGGGGGACCAATGGAAGACAGCATTCGTGACCCCTACTGGCCACTATGAATATGAGGTCATGCCTTACGGTCTGGTCAACGCCCCCTCCGTATTCCAAAACTTCATTCATGAAGTCCTCCGGGAGTTTCTTCACCACTGTGTAATAGTGTACATAGATGACATCCTCATTTACTCCCGGAGTGAGGCCGAACATCGCCAACACGTTGCGGAGGTCCTACACACATTGAGAGAACATCACCTCTACCTCAAAGCGGAGAAATGCTCATTCCACCAGAAGTCGATTCATTTCTTGGGATACATCATTGACCAAACCGGTATACGTATGGATGGGAAGAAAATTGAGGCTGTTCTATCCTGGTCAGAACCCACTTCCATTAAGGAGCTCCAGAGGTTTCTTGGGTTTGCTAACTTTTATAGACGGTTTATCAAGGACTACAGCAGGATTACATCACCTCTCACTAATCTCCTCAAGGGTAAACCCAAAGGACTGGAGTGGACCAAAGAAGCAGCCGCAGCCTTCCGCCTTCTTAAGAAGGAGTTCACAAGGGCCCCACTCCTGACTCATCCTGACCCAAATCTTCCTTTCGTGGTGGAAGTGGACGCATCCACCACCGGCGTCGGGGCAGTATTATCTCAACATCATGATACACCGCCCCGACTGCATCCCTGTGCCTATTTCTCTCGGAAGTTGAGCCCGGCGGAGCAGAATTACAGCATAGGAGACAGGGAGCTTCTAGCAATCAAGCTAGCCTTGGAGGAGTGGCGTCACTGGTTGGAGGGAGCCAAACATCCGTTCCAGGTGATCACAGATCACAAAAACCTCCAATACATCAAAGAGGCCAAGAGACTATGTCCACGTCAAGCCAGATGGTCACTTTTCTTCTCACGTTTTGATTTCTCCATTTCCTATCGTCCAGGACCCAAGAATCTAAGAGCAGACGCTCTCTCTCGTTTACACGAGCATCACGATCATGAAGAACTCCCAACGAAGATTCTTCCCGAACACATCTCCATTTGTCCGATCACCTGGAACGCTCCTCCAGTCGTTGCCACTCCGGAAGCCCCTGCTCCGCCGGGATGCCCTCCTCATCGGCAGTTCATACCACCTGAACACCGGGTAGATCTGATCCACTCCTTACATACCTCGCTAGGCACTGGACATCCAGGGATCAACAATACTCTCTCGCTAGTATCCCAACGATTCTGGTGGCCAAACATGGCAAGGGATGTGAGGCAATATGTTCAGGGCTGTAAGGACTGTGCCCAATCCAAGAGCCCACGTCATCTACCCGCTGGAAAGCTCCATCCCTTGCCGATTCCGAACCGTCCCTGGTCACACCTAGGAGTGGACTTTATCACTGACCTCCCTTCGTCAGAAGGTAATACCTGTATTCTAGTCATAGTAGATAGATTCTCAAAGTTTGTCAAACTAATCCCTCTGAAAGGTCTTCCCACAGCCTTTGAAACTGCCGACAATATCTTTAATCAAGTCTTCAGGTCATTTGGTATTCCAGAAGATATTGTGTCGGACAGAGGTCCACAGTTCATCTCACGTCTATGGAAAGCCTTCTTCAAGCTCCTAGGTGTGGCCGTCAGCCTCTCTTCTGGATATCATCCCCAAACCAACGGGCAGACAGAGAGGAAGATTCAGGAGGTGGGACGGTTCCTGAGGACCTTCTGCAGTGGTCACCAGAACTCCTGGAGCCAGTATTTGGGCTGGGCAGAATATGCCCAAAATTCACTGCGGCAACCCTCCACCGGACTCACGCCATTCCAGTGCGTCCTGGGCTTCCAACCACCGCTCTTTCCCTGGGATGGCGAACCATCTGATGTCCCCGCAGTGGATCACTGGTTCCGGGAGAGCGAGAGAGTCTGGGACGAGGCTCATCAACATCTGCAGAGGGCAGTCCGTCGAAGCAAGGTAACCGCCGATAGGAGAAGGTCTGAAGAACCCAGATACACACCCGGACAAAAGGTGTGGCTATCCACCCGGGACATACGCATGCGACTGCCCTCTCGCAAGTTAAGTCCCCGATTTGTTGGTCCCTTCACCATCGTGGAACAGGTTAACCCCGTCACCTACAAACTACAATTACCCTCTCACTACCGTATTCACCCTACATTCCACGTATCACTCCTGAAACCCTATCACGATCCTGTTCTTCCCTCCACAGAGCCTGACCACGAAGAGGAACCCCCTCCTCCACTGCTCCTAGAAGAAGGAGCCGTCTACGCAGTGAAGGAGATCTTGCGTTCCCGACGTCGTGGTGGCCAGTTGGAGTACCTGGTGGACTGGGAAGGGTACGGCCCCGAAGAAAGGACATGGGTTCCCAGAGCTGATATTCTCGATCCTAGTCTCATGGTGGAGTTTCATGAGAGCCACCCTGAGTTCCCAGCGCCTAGAGGCAGAGGGAGACCACCACGGCGTCGGAGGTGTCGGCCCTCAGGAGCGGGCCCTGGGGAGGGGGGTACTGTCATGGATTGGTCAGGCTCTCACGACCCCCACTCACGAAGATCACCATCACCTGACTTCTAATGAGCACACAGCTGCATCACATTCACGAGCACCAGATAAAAGCACAGCACTCCAGTCGCTCATTGTCCGGGCTCGTCTCGACGAAAGCGGACAACTGAGCGACCACTCAGCGTAGTCATCCTCAGCTAAAACAAACGATTTACTTACCTGTTCTCTTTGTATTCCTCCTAGTCTTCCTGGTCCTCCCGAATCGTCCTGTCTTCCAGTCCTTCCAAGTCTGTGTCATCCTCTGTCAGCTGTATCTGGTGTGTGCTGTCCATCCTCGTGTATTCCTGTTACCCAGCCACGGAGGAAAAGACCCCAACATCATTCCTGATCCTCCTGGCTATCCTTCATGTGCTCCTTGTTGTCATTTAATAAACACCCTAACGTTTCCTTACCTCTGTCTCCTGTCCGCTTCATAACAATATATAGATATATATATAGATAGATTTATTTATATATATATTTCAAGACCATACTTTAGGTTTTAAAGAGTTAACATTCAGTTTTGTCATGCATGAAAGTGAAAATGAAACATCATGTCAACAAGCCCATAGACTGAGTGGATTGACATATGGATCCATGCATGACGTAAGGATTGATGTATGGATGCAAGGATGGAGATGATAGCCACTTCACTGATAGCCAGTCAGAAAAATGGTATCCAAAAAATTGTGCAGATCTTGAAAAATTAAACCAAATATTACAATGTTACTCAAAAACACACATACATGTAGTAAATCCAGAAAAACAGCATTTATAAGTGGTCTTTTTTACATAGCTTTATATTAATGCGTTTATTATTACCTAATACAAAATTATAGCAAGCCATTGAATGATTAGAACACACTAAACACTGATGACTAATGATTAATAAAAAGAACAATTTAAACTATAAAAACTTGATACTCTTTTTATATCATGACGGTTGTAAGCAGTTGTGGAAAGAGTACTGAAAAATCACTCAAGTAAAAGTACCATTACTTGCCTAAAAATGTAGTGCAAGTAGAGTAAAAGTATCTGTTGTAAATATTACTCAAAGTATGAGTAAAAAGTAGGCCTTTCAAAAGTACTGCGGATTACTCTGTGAAAAGCTGAAGCATATACATGTAATTTGTGGATGTGTGTAAACGTAACATTCTGTACTGCATTTAGTTATTGCCCAGCAGGCACACAACATCATAAGACATTAATATTAGGTTAGATTTAGGTCGTGACGTCAGGTGGCCAAATTAATTGTCTAGTCAATGTCTAAAGGACAACGTTGTTTTGATGCCCAATAACAATGTCAAATTACATTAATATTTGGTTGATTTTAGGTTGTGTTAGAAAGTAATCAAAATCCAACGTTGAGCCAACATCTTAAACCAACGTCATATTGACATCAAATACTGACATTAATTCGTCAGGTATGGCAACCAAAATTCAACGTCTGATACGCATTATAGTGGTAACTTCCACACAACTTCAAGGTGTAACGTCATTAGACGTTGATATTGGGTTGCTTTTAGATTGGCCATTGATGTTGGCCTGACGTTGAGTCCTGACGTCAACCCGATTTTCACTTCCAAACAAAATGCAACGTCCTCAAAACGCTGGGGTAAAATGTCAATCTGACGTCATTTTGATGTCTTGTGCCTGCTGGGTGTTTAAGGTCATTTCGGTCTTCATACAGTAAACATCCGTCATCTTCTCTTTAGCGACATGCATCTAAACAGTCTATGGGTCATTGCTTGTAAAGATTTTGGACATCTTGGACACTTTTAATGCTTCCAAACAGTTAGTTTATTATGATGGGATTTACCTCTTTACTTCTATGTGCGATTTGACTGGACAGAAATCACAGGGCTGATTTTTTTAATCCCCATAAACAAGAAAAAATACAAGTAGTGGAGTAAAAGTACAGATACAGCAGTAAATTACAATTCCTGAGAAAAACTACTCAATTACAGTCATTTGAGTATTTGTAATTTGTTACTTTACGCCACTGGTTGTAAGTAGTATCAATTAGTATATTTACAGCACTATTTACTAAATGTACTAAAATTGGTCACAGTATTTGTAGACTTTTAAATTTTTTTTTTTTTACAAATTTACATTTCTGTTTCCATTAAATTTTTTTTTTTACAAAAAAAGCAGTTCATAACAACAACAACAAAACTCATACTTTAATTCACAATAATTTAGCAAATTATAGCATTATAAAATGTAATTCAACAAAAGCAATGCATTCATATGTACTTTTTTTTAGTTTTATATCTGCAATATTAACAAATGGAGTAAGTTATAGTGACAGAATGAATTCAAAAAGCCATATTTATACGTTAGCATCAGAAAAAAACAGCAGTGGAAGCGGAGGTCTATTTGTATTTGTTAAATAATTAATATATGCCAAACATACATATATATAAAAATCTTACCTCAATATCATCAGTTTCCCTCTCTTCAGTCCATAAACACTGAAAAGGCACACAATAAATCAGCACCATATTAACAGTTCACAAAGCATAGCACATCTGTGAACTCATACACAAACTAACAAAAAAAAAAAACACAAGCAAATAAAGTGTTCGGGCTTGGCTCACTTTAGTTTGTCTACTTCTTTCCCTGACCTATTGGAGACCATTTGTCCAAGCTAACTTGGTCTGATTAATGGACTTTGGACCTTGGTTGTTCTTCTGGGGAGGAGACACTGTCCTTGCTGATACGTGTTCAGATTCAGGTTCAGGAGCTGTATTTAAGCAATCCCGCTAATCATAAACATAAGCTAATCATTAACTGTACCTGCAGAGTGCCGCACAGCTGAGCAGACCATGTGATACTACAGCAATGCACCACTTCAGATCAAATGTCATCCAATAAAATATATTCTGCCTTGATCAAACCAGAGCTATGAAATGTATTATTAAGTTGGCTTTGATCCACCACAAAGCCATATTTGACGCTGTGGTTGCGTCGTCAGATACAAGGGTCACCCCTGTGAGGAACAAATGACGCAAAGCACAAAAGTTCACGCTTCAACAAAAATCTCTCTCTGTTGTGATTTATGACTTCCGGATATAAGGTCAAGGACAATCAATTAACTGGTCTGTTCCAGTTATTAAGTGTTTGGAATAAGATTACGGAGTTATTATTTTAACTTTATGGCCGCAATTGATGTGACATCTACAATTTGATGTCTGTCTTGTACTTTTGGAGATATCAAAATTGAGCTGAAAAAAAGTGCTTGTCCAGTCTTGCTGCTTATTATCAGTCAGACTTCATCAGACAACAACAAGAACAGTTGATCAATAATGTCTTGAGGAAAAGACAAACAAATCACGCATAATAGCGCTAAGCAAATTTTGGAAAGCAGATATACACTCACCGACCACTTTATTAGGTACACCTGTCCAGCTGCTTGTTAACGCAAATTTTTAAATCAGCCAATCACATGGCAGCAACTCAATGCATTTAGGCAAGTAGACATGGTCAAGACAATCTGCTGTAGTTCAAACAGAGCATCAGAATGGGGAAGAAAGGTGATTTAAGAGACTGACGATCTGGTCTAAGTATTTCAGAAACTGCTGCTCTACTGGGGTTTTCACACACAACCATCTCTAGGCTTTACAGAGAATGGTCAGAAAATATCCAGTGAGCGACAGTTCTGTGGTCACAAATGCCTTGTTGATGCCAGAGGTCAGAGGAGAATGGCCAGACTGGTTTGAGCTGACAGAAAGGCAACAGTAACTCAAATAACCACTCGTTACAACTGAGGTATGCAGATGAGCAAGCACAACACGTTGAACCTTGGAGTGGATGGACTACAGCAGCAGAAGACCACACCAGGTGCCACTCCTGTCAGCTAAGAACAGGAAACTGGGTCTACAATTAACACAGGCTCTTTATTTTCTTTATTTCTTTATTTCTGCTGCGACATTCGGATGGTAGGCTCAGAATTTGGTGTCAATAACATAAAAGCATGGATCCATCCTGCCTTGTATCAACGGTTCAGGCTGCTGGTGGTATAATGGTGTGGGGAATATTTTCTCGGCATACTTTGGGCCCATTAGTACCAATTGAGCATTGTGTCAATGCCACAGCCTACCTGAGTATTGTTGCTGACCATGTCCATCTCTTTATAACCACAGTGTACCCATCTTCTGATGGCTACTTCCAACGGTTTCTTAAACATGACAAAGCGTTCACTGTACTCAAATGGCCTCCACAGTCACCAGAGCTCAATCTAATAGAGCACCTTTGGGATGTGGTGGAACGAGAGATTCGCATCATGGATGTGCAGCCGAAAAAAATCTGCAGCAACTGCGTAATGCTATCATGTTAATTGGACCAAAATCTCTGAGGAATATTTCCAGTACCTTTTTGAATCTATGCCACAGAGGATTAAGGCAGTTCTGAGGGCAAAAGGATGCTGGTACTAGTAAGGTGTACCTAATAAAGCGTCCGGTGAGTGTATACACAAAGAGTAGCATTTACTTTAAACTTACAGTCTAAAGCAATAGTTTGTTGTTCCTGAAGCAATTGAACTAGTCTGGAATAATAGATCTAGATAACACAACTGTAGCCTAGCTCGTGCACCAAGTATATTAGCATTAATCAGTTTACAATTAGCCTTGATTATTTGACAAACGTGTATTTAGTTATTTAAACATTCATAAATTCAAACATTGGGTTTACTTTGGCAAAAAGATGGAAAATGTAACTTGATTAAGTTAAAAGTGATCCCGCCAGACCCAGAGATCAGATGAGTGGATTTAAAAATGGTAAAATGAGTCTTATTCCAAAAAGTTGGGGTGTTCATTTAAAGCCCAAAGTATACTTACAATATGCACAAAGTACTATTCTTTTTACAAAATCTTTGTTATTAGCACTGTACACTGACCATTCTGTATACATAAAAAGTGCTTAGGAATGTCTTACCTGCAAGTTAACATCATTGCCATTGACTGCTGGCTTCAGACAAGGGCTTGAGCACTGCTGGGGAATTTGAGAGTAGTGATCATTTAATCCATTTTGATGGCCCTTCATAGGTTCACAGTATTTTTCCTCAGATGAGGACACAGCCATCTGTACATAGTCACTTATGAGGGCTGTGGTTTTGCTAGGAGGCTCCAGAGAGTCATCCAGGTCAGAGATAAAGACTGTGGGACAGGAGGGAGCAGGGTGTAAAATTGGAATAGTTTGGCAAGTACTGTCCTGCTGGGTTTTGGTGGGAACAGGAGAAGGCCTCCGTTGGCGCCCGCTAGTGGGGACACAAGGAGTTCTGCGGGAGTAGTCATCATGTAGCTGACTAAGGGGTGACACTGGCACTCTGGGGGAAGGGCTTGCTATGTTTTTGCGCTTGACTGTCAGGTCAGTTAAACTACCGACAAGCTTTTGCAAATGTCCTTGTGTTCTCATGGGGCTTTGATGACTACCTAAAACATGTTCCTGCAAGTCAACTGATGAGGAACTGGAGGTCCTCTGAAGCATTACAGTGCTGGAAAATTCTGGGTTTTGTGGCTCAGCTGAGGCAACTTTGCGTCTAAAATGACTCTTAAAAACGTGGAGATTATCTGCACTTTTGCTTAGTCTTTTGAGAACCTTGACATTTCCTTGAGTGTCTTGGTTATTGCAAGGTTCAGTGGATTCCACAGTGTTGATGGGGTCTGGCTCAGTAGTAGACAGGCTCTGTTTCTTGACCATGTCAAGCATTGAGATCCGTCCTGCCCCATAAGCCTTGCGGATACTCTGAGAAAAGTGTGAATTCCTCTGAAACCCACACACCTCCTCACAATCATCCTCATCGGAAACCGAAGATGTCTTTCTGGTTCGAGATGTCCCATTTAACACCTTGTCAGTTTCGTGGGTTTGACTGATGGAAATCTCTCGTTTGGTTACCAAAAAACTACCACTATCTTCAATCACAGAGGACAAGTTTCTCTCTTGACTGGCTCCCATGGCATTGCTCCTGTTCTGGATTCCTTGGAGCACAGAAGTCCGCAGTTTTTTAAAAGAACCCATGACACGAAAGCCAGCCAATCCAGACCAAGCCTGTGGTGTGACAGGTGGACCTCTGTGTGAGGCACCATCCTCAGATTTTGCCTGTGTGGGAAACAGACGAACAGTCCTTGATGGGTATAGCTTGGCCTGGCCATCGGCAATTACAGAAACAGACTGGGCATGAGAATTCAGTTGATTTAGCTGGTTCTCTTCATAGCAAGGCTCGGATAAGACCGGTTGCACATGGACTCTACAACCAGACCTCAGACTTGGATTCATCAGTTGGTCCTCTGTGAAAGGGTCACTTTGTGGGTCATTGCTATGAGAGGAACCCTGCAGGTCTGACGAAGCTGCCTGTAGAACAAGATTAAAGAAGGTTATTAATGATTGAGCTGATAAAATCAGTATTTGGAACAAAGAACACTAGAGCATGTGATCAGAAGTGAGACAATAAATGACTCACAGAAACTGTTTTGTCACAGGAGAGATTTTAACTTCACACTTCAATGACAAAATACAGCACCAATGTGATAACCATAACCTTGATCAGCTACATTATGAAATCATTTCCTTATATTACCTGTCTGATGACTTGACCTATGATACACAAAAAAAATCAGCACAGGTAATTCAGTGTACTTGTTCACCCACAGGTGTAAATTAAGCTTTAGCACTCCAGCCAAAAAATGAACAATGTCTTTATCTGGCATATTGACAGATGACTGACAGTGTCTGTGAGCAGCATGACAGCTTTGCTCACAAGTAGGTTACACAAAGTGCTGTAAAATTTCCTGTAAACGATTTAGGCTAAACATTTTTTTTTATTCCTGAGAAAGAAAGGCCCCTCTACCACTGGGTGGACGTTGTTGCCTGGTGCGATGTTTGCCATCATGAAAGGCTTTTGTAAGCATGACTAAGCAATGAAAACCTCTAATCCATTGTGATTAATGCAATAAATTGCCCAGGATTTTTAGCTATATTCTGAGTGAGGAGGTAGGGGTCCTCCTTTGGATGTTGAGATGTTAAACCTATTTTTTGAAGAGTATGAAAGCGATATGTTGATCAGACTCAGATTCAACTTTATTATCCCATTTAGGGAAACTAAAATTACAGCAAGGTGCTGTAACACAGGCGAAGTTCCATGTACACATTAACAAGATATTACCACACAACATACAATACATCATTTTTAGGTGCATCTCCCTCCCTGCTGGACTCATTTAATGATCTAATGGCCACCATTATAAAATAATTTCTAATTCTATTTGTCCTGCAAATAGAAACTTTAAAACAACGTCCTGATGGCAGCAGCTGAAACACAGAGTACAATGGGTGATCCAGGGTGCATAGGATACCCTGAGCTCTCTTTAAAACATAATAATGGTAAATTACCATTGGACCATTTTGGTTAAAACCGATGATCTTGCCTGCCACCTTCACAAGGCTTGTCAACCTGTTCTTATTTGACAATCTCAGATTACCGTACCAAGCTACAATGCAGAAAGACAAAATGGATTCAATAAATTGTTTATAAAACAGGTATCATCATAGAGGTACAAACCTAAAATCATCTAAGTTTCCCCAGAAACTTAAATGTTACTGTTATATGTGACTTATATGTCTTTGTTGAACTTTTTTCTATAGACACACTGGCTGTTTGTTTGAAATGTCAACATATTGTCAATAACGACCCCTAGATATTTATGTGTCAACAATTTCAATGTCCAAACCCTTAATATTTGTTATGCTGGGGGTAGGAGAGGCCTTCCTGTAATAATCACCATGTCTTTTGATTTATTTACATTCAACTGGAGAGAAAATCTATCACACCAGGAGGTAAATTCTTCCACAACAGGGTCATTTCCCAAAATCCTCATCGTGGAGGACACTCATAATCACTGAATCGTCAGCATATTTGATCATATTTTTTTTAGCAGTGATCACAAATAAAATGCACCAATTTAATACCAATATTATCACAGGAAAAGTTATTGTTACAATGCAGGTTAAATGTAATCTGGTTTTACCTCCCTGAACTTATTCACAAATCTCCAATCAATTGTTTTGGACCTGTGACATTATATAGATTATGACCTCTTTTCTGTTCTGAGTGTACTAGTTATACTCAAGTTACATCATGTCCAGTATATACAACGGGGATGAAAACTTTAATTTAATGTTTCTTTCAAGTAAAAAAAAAAAAAAAAAGCAATTGAACTAATGCTTGTTTAACCAGCAGGATGAATTTTTGATTATCGTTTTCAGACATATACATTACATAATTTAAAACCCATTTCTGTGACATTTTGAAAATAAATGCTACTTGGCTAGAAATGTTGTTATCTAGATGCAAATATTCATACATTAACTAAGACAGAACTTTAAATATTTCCTTTGACCACCGTATACAGATTAGCCACACGTACCTCTACACCAGAGGTGCGCAATGTATGGGCCAGCAAATCACTGCAAAGGCAAGAGCAGCTCGACTAGTGTATTCAGCATTGAACTCCATTGTGTTATAAATGAGATTGTTTATGTTTTTACTATAAAAAGTTAAACTATAAAACATTAAAAAAAGATACTGCATTATTATTTAACATGCTTTAAAGCAACGTTTTCTAGTTATTTTTAAATAATATGCAAGTAAATTATGAATTACCCATGATAGATTTAATGTAATACGGTTTGGTATATTTAACTTCGACCCACAGCCCTCAATCAAGTTTGGTTTTTGGCCCTTTATAAGAAAAAGTTTGGGTGCCCCTGCTTTAGGCCTTTAGTCTACCATAGCTTGATTCTAGCTCAATTTTTAACACTGATCATTATCACTTCAACTCCAGCTACCCATAAACATTCAGTGCCATCGAGGCATGAGGAAGAAGCTGCTACCTGACTTTTTTGTTTACTAGAGCTTTAAAAGAATGTAATTAACTCATCTTTCAAGTCAGTCCTTAGTCTACTCACACGTCTGGTGTCTCCGAGTTTAAAACGAGAGCTTCTATCCAACTCCTCTTCCTCTGTGTTATCGCTGTTGCAGAGGGAGAATTAATTAAGAGCCCAAACAGCCTCTGTACAGTTACCATCTGGAGTCAGGCTCAAACTGAACTCCCTAAACAAGCGCTCATAAACATAAACAGCAGCATGCCTCCAGAAGCCGCTAATACACCCAAACACACCTTAGACTAATATGCACTGATGCACGGATACTAAACTTTGACTCAACATTCTTGAAGCCATGCACGCCTTTATGATGTAAACAGCAATTGAAAAGTCATTCTTATTTTCAGACTAAAGGCAGAGGATGGAGAATTCATGCTACTAGATAAACAATTCCCTGTGCCAGAACCTATATATAATTGGTTTTAACAGAAGGAAGAATCTTTTTATACATTAGGGCAAGATGTACTCAACTGAAAATAAAATAGAGAAAAATAATTGTCTTAAAATCTCAATGATTGATTAAAAAAGGATCTTTACGGGCTCCTAGTGGTTTTCCAACAAATTAATGAGAAGATTAGACAGAGAAATGCTTATATTATATTATATTATATTATATTATATTATATTATATTATATTATATTATATTATATTATATTATATTATATTATATTATATTATATTATATTATATTATATTAAATATTTATTGCCATATCAGCAATTTATGGCTATTTCCTAGCAAGATCAATATAGATTAAAACATATTACATTATAATAACTCGTAATTCATAAATCAACAAGCGGACAAATTTTACATTAAAACCATTTCATATGATTTTTCACTTCGATAAATGGGGCAGCGCAGTGGGTAGCACTGTCGCCTCACAGCAAGAAGGTTGAGTCCCGGCTGGGTCAGTTGGCATTTCTGTGTGGAGATTGCATGTTCTCCCCGTCTTCGCGTGGGTTTCCTTCAGGTGCTCCGGTTTCCCCCACAAGTCCAACGACATTGGCTATAGGTGAATTGGGTAAGCTAAATAGTCTGTAGTGTATGTGTGTGAATGGGAGTATTGGTGTTTCCCAGTGAAACGCAAAAAAACATATGCAGGATGAGTTGGCGGTTCATTCTGCTGTGGCGACCCCTGATTAATAAAGGGACTAATCCGAAAAGAAAATGAATAAAGAAATGAGTATTATCTTAAAAGCTCCAAGACTGATTTTCAAAAAAGGATCTTTAAGGGTTCCTAATGTTTATCCACCAAATTAACGAGGAGATTCAACAGACAAATGTTTGCTTATTTATGAGCAACTTATGGCTATTTCCTAGCAATATCAATATAGCTAAAAATATTACGCAATAATAACAAATTTCTAAATATCAATAAGAGGCAAAACTTTCTAATTTTACAGTTAAAACATTAAATATGACTTATTTTACTTTGATATATGATAAATAGCTTAAACGTCTTCATAAAGGAGCATATAAAGTCCTCGTCTAGTAGTCTTAAATATTTTACATACTAACAAAATGTGTTTTATGTGAAGAAGGCTTGACAGCGATTGACAAATACTCTTTATAATAATCTTTAAACAATTTATTTATTTATATATTTAAACAAATAAGCTTTAACAAAATGTATTATAAATAAAATAATTATCTTGTTTTCATCTATACTAAAATTCATTCCCATTAAATATTACAATTGTAATATGTATTTTTCTGTATATTGTATGTATTAGGCAGAGGGCATTATTAGACACACTATTGTCTATTTTTGTGCAGTTCTACAAACTAGTACAAACCTATAGCTTTAAAAAAAAACAACAAAAAAATACAAATTTTATGTTGCAGTCATGTTTTTTTTATATTATATTTTTATATTGACCATAAAGCAACACAGAGCAATACAAAAAGCAACAACAACTATAAAGATAGAAAAGAAAAGGCAAAGAAAACAAAAAAAATAGGCAAAAGACAGAAAAAAAAAAAGATTTTAAAACCATTGTTACATCAGTTCCTCCAGTTTTATACATAGGTTAACAATGTTACACATATATTTCAAGGCCAGTGGGCACAGGCAATATGGTGATCTTGCAAACAATGACAGGGTGATACCTTTAAACTGTTATACTTGACATTTGACAGATCATTAAAAAAGGGTTTCCAGGTGGCTTCAAAGCCACTAAAAAGTCTCTCTAAATGTAAATTCTGAAAGCCTGGATTTAAAAAGTGGTTTTGATGTCTTCTTTTCATAGACAAAGAATAATTTTTTTTAGCTATCACCATTCCATATTGGACAGCTTTTTTAATTTGATGACTGAAGTGAGTCAGACCAACCAAAAACAGCGATTGCTCGATCAGGGGCAAAAGAATACGGACTCCAAAACTTAAAAGGTTTTGGGCATGACCAAAAAAAATGCCCCAAGGAGCCTTCCGCAGATTCACATTTATTACAGTTGGATGAGATGGAGGCGTAGGATTTGTTAAACTTAACTCTAGAATAATGAAGCCGATGTACAACTTAATATTGAATTTGTTGGTGTTTGCAGTCATATTTTAATGAAATAAATTAAATAAAATAGCCTCCCCAAAATTTAAAGTTATCATTTACTCATGCTCATTTTGACCAAAATTGGTTTTGAAATCAAATAGAAAACAGAAATATCAAAATATCTTCAAGACTTCTGTTTTCCACAGAAAAAAAAGTCATACTGGTTTAAAATCATGATGGTGAGTATTAACAATGACTTTTTTAGCAGTCTCATTAAATGAAGGCGTTATCTGTGAAAGATGACATTGTACTCCACAAATAAATCCACATAAGCTCAAAATTAGGCTTTCTGACTAAGGAAATTCCTAAGAATAACCGACCACACCAGTTTTTACAATCTGTCCATCAAGCCAAGCAAGTCTTACCATGCTGTCACTTCACTGTGGAATGAAGCCTACGCTTTCTTTATTTAACTACTTAGAAGACTGACTCCAACAATCTGCTTTCATTTTGGCAGCACCACCCTTCAGCAATCCAGACTTTCTGCTTTATTTATATCCTTATTATATTAATATACTAAGTTTAGAGAGATCTCAGTTCACTCACCCATTGACGATCCCTCCACTGGCTGAAAAGGAGTCGAATGGACAAAATGTTCAAGGGTACTAGCTTTCCTCATCCCTCTAAACAAGACTGCACTTGCTCAAACCCACATATGTTATCAGCAGCACCCCTCTCTCCCAGTCCTAATCTGATTATGAAGCTTTATCAGTCTGGACTAGCATCAGTATATCTGCATACTGTCAAACACACACACACACACACATACACACACATATAAAAGACATGCTGTGCGTGTGTAGAGAGAACAACCCGTTGACTGCAGCAATAACCTCTTAAATCAATCTGGTAGGGTTGGTGTGTGGAAGAAAGCACACCGGAGACTGAAGAGATTTATTATTTTTGTTTGGTTACTGATACCACCGACCATATTACAACCCAGTTCTCCTTTTTGTCAGTGAGAACAAGAAGCCCAGTTTGGAGGCAGACACACCCTGCCGCCTTTAAGGGACACATCAAGTAATGCTACATTTGACACCCTATTCATCTCAGCTGTCTCATGACCCGCATTTGTTTGCTCCAAGTCCACTGGTGAGAACGTGTAAAGGAAGAGAGTATGTCCAAAAAAACTGGTAAGCTTTAGGGAAAGGTCAGAACTTTCACTGTGCATGTGAAACCTGATTGGGCTTATGTAAACTGCATTTAAAGAGACAGAAAACTATTGAAATGTGTGAGATTATTAGACTATATCTCATGGATAAAGGTATAATGTATATCTATGACATTTTGGAAAATATATGAAAAAGTTTAGTTAAGTAATCCAATAAAGAGCCAGATCAGTCTCAAAAATAATACATGTACATTTACAATATAAAATTCATACATCCACAACACACGATTAAAAAATCCAATTTGTTAGTTCAAACTCGATTCAAAAACACACAAATCCATTTCGTTAGTTTAAAACATGATTCAAAAATACACAAATCCAATTCGTTAGTTCAAAACAAGATTCAAAAATACACAAATCCAATTCGTAAATTTAAAACACGATTCAAAAATACACAAATACAATTAGTATGGCAAAAAATATTTATGATTTTTACTTGCAACACAAAATTTGTGAATTCACATTCATGAATTGTGTTTTGAATTTATAAATTCAATTTAGTAAACGTGAATTATGCTGTGCATGTATGAACTTTATTTTGTAAATGTATTATTTTTTAGCCTGATCTGGCTCCATAATCCAATAATTAGAAAAAAAAAGTCTAATGTCAGCCTTTCATACAATATATAAAGGTTTGTTTATCTTATATTCTCTACATTCCTCTCTGTCTAACATATGGACATGTCTGCACAACTTTAAAACTATACTTAGCCATGGATGAACAAGTTAGGCCTTGTTTCCATGCCAAATGATTACCGGAAAAGCATTAACATTTCCATTTCCGTATTCTTATGCTTTAAAATGTCTTGTGACCAGTTGTGTCCATATTTCTTTAGGGACCCTTTCGTCTTATTTCATCACATGCTCACTGGAGTGTTCAGTGCAATGCCTGAGAACTGAATAGAGAGAGGTGGTAAATTAAGTTTACAAAAAATATTTAAACCAACAAAACCACATGAATATATTTTGGAAAAAGAAAAAAAGCTAACGGTTCTAAAATTTTGAACTTGTCCACTTTCAGTTGTTTCTACAGTAATCAAAAAATCTATTTGATCACATTGCTTTTGAAGCATAAACAATCATGTGGTTGAATGCTTTTAAATGGGCAGCTTATTAACTTAATGATCATAATGGGTGATATGTGATAAAGAGCACTAAAACAAGTTATTGAGGCTTCACTGCTTAATGCCAAAACTGAATTCTGGATTTCTATCGATGTAACAATAGTTTGCTTTCTTCCTTTGCATATATATTTCAACTTAAATTGTATGTAATGTCATTTAAAATGATAGGAGCACATCTGAAAATAGTGGGCTGCTTTAGGGAACTGCATAATCCAGTTGATAATATAGCTGGCAAAATATGAAACGTATAGTTTGAAACCGTTTGTGCCATCAGATGCTCTGATAGACACAGATATGCTACTGCATTTCCATTTTGCTGTAAGGGATGCATGTGCTTTCTGTATCAAGCTTTTCCTAAACTTCAGTGTAAAGGAGCATGTGCTAAACAGCAGGTGCAAAATATTGCTAAAATATTTATTTTTAGACATTTTTTTATTATGATGCACTTGTTTATTAGCAATAGCCATGTGTTGTAATAAGGCAATTAAAATAGTTTTGTGAATTTAACTTCCGCTTTAAAAAGGCATTATTTTGGTTTTTAGATTGCAATGCAAGTGGCCATTCACACAGAATCTAAAAACACAGGATGTAACACTAAAAAAGGATTTTTTACAAAAACGCTTTCTCCGCCACCCTGCCATTAAACAAAACAGCCATCATACCAACTTGCTATTGTAAACAGCAATAGTTCATAATGCTTGACCCATAGAGTTCTTTGTGATTGGTCAACTGATTTGGAACTGACACCGAGTACGTTTACATGGACATCTGCATGGAATAATCTGATTTTAATACGATTAGGACAATACTCTGATTAAGAGCCTATGTAAACAGCGTTTTTGATTACCTTAATCCGACTAAAGTCATAATCGAATTAAACAGAAATGAAATTAAGACATGTGGAGTATGCCTATTTTAGTCGCGTTATTGAAGTGCAGTACAGACATGTAAACACTGCAATCAAACTACACAGCAAAATCACGGGTGTAAAATTTACAGGGACGGTGTAAAATTAACAGTGTTGACATTTTTTTAACACTGCATGGTAATAAAACAACATTGCTGTTGTATTTGTAAGACAGTGTCAGGGTGAAATTTAAGTGTTTTTTTGAATTACACCCAAAGTGATGTAAAAGGCCACGCCTCCACTTAACGCTAGGCCAACAGTCTGTGTCCGCCATTTTCTTCTACTCGAGGCCGAAGACAAAGGTGAAGAAAAAGCAGGTAAATCACATTCTTACACGAAATAACTTAGCAAAATAAAACTTTAAGTCTAATGAGCCCAACGTGAGTAGATGTCGTGAACACCTTTGATCAATTTGTTCCTTTGTAAAGATAAATCCGAGACATGCGTGTACTAATTTGATACCTCGGATATTATTTGCTCTATTTAAAATTAAAGTTAGGTTACCAACGTGAATTAATTATGTGCCCATGATTTACATAAAATATAGGAGTGGATTAATAATTTGTGAATTCATAAAACAAATTCCTAAATTGTGGCCACTTCAGTTAGGTATCCCTCTTTAACTTACATGTTAAAAGTACACAGTTGTTCATGAGGATAACACGGAAATTATTGTTTTTAACAGTAAAAAAACACTTAAGTCTATAAAAGGATGAAACATCGTGGTTACCGGGAGAATTTACTGGGGTTAGAGGCCTAATAGGCGGATGAATTCATGACGCACCCTTAAGCACACCTAGAAGTACCAGGGCCGCGTGTAGGCGCCATCTCACACGTTGTTTTTGAAGATGAAGCGCGAACAGGCATTTCCCAACTGGTGGGTGACCAGAATTATACTGTTCAGCTAGTCGCTAGGTGAGTTCCCGGTTTTAAAATCTTCCCTCGTCGAACCGTGTTTAAGGTGTTTATTTGGCGATGCTTATTGTTTTATTGTCTGTGAAAACTAGGGGTGTAACGGTTAATCCGTGACCCGTACGGAATACAACCGCAACGCACGCGACCCGCGGATTAATAACTTTTTTGAATCCATAGGTTAATCCAACATAGAACAACTGCAGAGAGATTGCCTCCTGCATCATTCAAATCACGTGTACGAAAGCATTTTGCCTTCCCTGTAAAATATAATGATGACGGAAAAAGTTGTGGTGGGACCTACCTAAATGCATTCTTAGGCTATTAATTAAAGGTGTTTTTTGTCACTGTTCGTTTAGTCTGCATTAATGCACCCAGTGTAAAGCTGCACAATAAAACATTAAAAGATCGTGATCTCAATTCAAACCCGCGCATCATCAATGATGATTTTAATATGTTTATTGGTCGTTCAGATCTGCGTTTGATCGAGAGAGATTCAGTTTTTACACCTTTTCAGGTCGTTACAAACAATTAAATAACACAGAGGTACTGGGAGAACAGTTTGTAGTTTAGATATAAACACTGATTTTATATGCACAGTTTGACTGTAATTATCCTAATAGTGAGAGTGTTTTATTCCGAAGAAATGCTGGTTCAAGTGGAGTGTAAAGGGAACCCGAAATGGATCCGAATACCAGTGAAAAATGACTGTTTTGACTTTTGTGAATTCATTAAAGAAGGTAATTTTTTTAAAATGTAGAGTAATTTTAAGTTTATTATTATTATTACAGTATTATTTTCTTTGAAATTATAATTATTCATATTAAGAAGTCATATATTTATCCAATAAACATTTAGTGTATTATAAATCTACTTGATTCTGAATAATATTGATCACACTTTTTTTGAATATAGTAATGTTAACAAATCTTTGTACAGTATTTTTCTGTACATTTGACTTTATTCTATCCTACTGATCGGAATAGTTATTTATTTAAATATATTGTATTTGTTTTTTATGTATTACTTGTATCAAATTATTAAATTGTTATATCAGTATGTTTGAACATGTAATCTAATTGTATTTTCTACTTCTAAGCTTCAGCAAAGTTCAACTTGCCACATGGAGGCAATGTGGTTCTTAAAGACTCTGCAGGAGTTGATGTTGATGCTGATATTTTTGATGAGCTTGTGAGAGCATCTAAGGTGTCCTTCAAAATTTTGGATTGTGATACAGCAGGTAAGAAACTCATAACCTATTGCCATGTTAAAAATGTATGATCTAGTTTGCACTATCAAGCATCTTTCTTCATAATACATGATGCTAGCATCTGTTTTATAATGTTTATGCTGTCTTGTGTGCTGAATGTGTTTCTAAGATAATGTTCCACAAGCTGAGACTTATTTCTCTGATCTGTCGTGCCCCGAGTCTTCATTTTCATCAGAATCAGAAGGTTTCGATTCCACAAAGATCCCGCATTTCTGCAAAAAGCGATTCTTTGAAGAACCTTCTGATTGCAATGCATCAAGAGATGTGAGTTATTTTTCCTGTCTTGCTCAAGTTTTATACTTGAATGATATTATTGATGCAGTCAAATTATCTTACCAACATTAGTATATCAAAGACTGGTTAATTTGCATTCATCCTGTTTAGAAATGTATATTTATTTATTTATACAGCTAGTTCATGCAGCGCTGCACTCAAAACCAGGAGGCTCTGATGTATTGAAGGAGTATGAACAAACAAAGAGTCTGTCTGACAAGACACGAAGAAAGCTGGTAAACATCCTTGTGGCTGATATGGTAGAGACCCATGGGTAAGTGACCCCTGAATAAAAGTCTATGTTGCACTGGTATTTTAACAGTTACATTTACTTTGCATCTTCTTTTTTTCATGCTGTGGTGTAGGAGGATTCCACCAGTCAGTATCCGTGTAAGCTATGCTCTTGGAATAATTACTCTGTTCCCTAATTTGAAGGATAAATTCTCACCGACTGGTTAAGTAAATACAGTACATGGACCATACACTCTCTCTTTATTTCAGCACATATCTGATGTCATTCAAATTATTTATTATACTGAGATACGTTTAAGTGTAGTTATTCTAATGTTGGCATTATCTGCACATTTTCTTCTAGAAAAATCTGCATTATTTTATGGAAGTATTTTAAACCTTGTCAAATGTGTCAAGTTTAGAATACTGTCATTGGTAACGGTGTCATAAAATAATTATAAATATTTTATAGTTTCGATAGTGCATTGATTGTTATGCACAGAAATTCTGTAAACAATATAATATTCTGCAAAATTGTGTCCATGTGATACTGCCTGGGCCTGAGACATTGATGACTTATAGATGCTAAATGTTTAACAGGAACAGTTCTACGATCCACGCAGTGGCCAGGGTTACATTGCCTACAGACTGAAAACTGTTCAGCGCAACTCTGTAAATAACTTGAGGGGAGCATCAAATGTTGTTTACCAAGATGGTCCTAAGACTTTGCGTGAGACCTCCTCAACAACTGAGCAGCTGTCCGGTGATGAATGCACAGAAGCTGTATCCATGATGAAGCATTCAACGGATGCACAAGTTATTAAGGATAAAATGAAGACAACATTCAAGTACAGACAGAATTTGATGCATGATCCAGACAAATCTTCACTCATCCTTGACTACTTTCCCCGATTTTTGGATACAACAGGCTTGGTGAGAAATATAATTTTTTTTAATGTAAATTTAATATTTAATTGAAAAGTTTGTTATTGACTTGATTTCTCTGTGTGATAGATTGACCAAGACTTTACTATGCTTTTTGGAGATGACATTTCAAGCAAATTTATTGCAAAATGGCCAACATTCTACAAGCCAAGAATAATTGCTGACTGCAAAAACCTGCATCATGGTGCACATGTGGATGACCTTTTGTCTGCTCTGGAGGAGTCTGATTATGGTAAGTATAAATGTTGTTGTTTTTTGTTAAGCTGGTATAAGGTTTAACTGAATGCTCTATCCTTCTAGGATGGGACACTGATGTGGCTGCTATTCTCCTGCTCCTTCATCTCTTGCCTCCAACTGTGAAAGGAAGGAAGACTGGGAAAATCAGTGCTACAGAAGCAGCTGATCATGTTGTAAAGTTCATGAAGGTAAAATAAAGTTCTTGTTAGATTTACTCATTTAGTCTTGACAGCAGTTGGCGCAATGTGTGTATCTGCATAGTCATCATATACAGGTTTTAAAATATAGAACAGAGCAGAAAGCTTTAAATTTCTTTACATCTCACATTAAAATCTTACTACATCTACAATTTAAGTGCAAAATAATGTTTTCATAAATGCATTACAATAAGATTTCCTTTGTTATAGATGCTATTTAAATACACTGAACAATACTTGCACTGCATTTATTAATTTTGGTGAATGTACATTATAAAATATATGTACATTGAAAAAAATATGTTTGTGTTCATTGCTTATATGTCACACACTTGAGGATGAGACTTTTATTTGTGAATTTGAGCATGAAAAATCTGTCAGTTGTTAAATAAAAGAAACGCTGTTTAAAATCTTTCATCATGTCTCATCAGGTGGGGACAAGCATCAAGGCATTTCTTGAGCGAGCTGGATCTACACAGCCCTTCCTCCTTTGTGTTGGAGAAAAGAGGAGTAGCATTCAGAAGTTTTACGTCATCCTGGACCAGAAGGCCATTCCCTGCATGGTGCAGATAGCTGTTGCAGCCTTTGATGAACTCTTTAAGGCACACTTTGTCTTTGCTGTATCGTATGATGAGGCCTTGTGCAACTTCTACACGTTCATTCAAACAACGGTGTATGGAATTGATGTGGGCACTGCCAAGGAAAGTCCAAGGGTCAAGGAAATCCGTGTGAGAATTCACAATACTGAGGTTTGACTCCCTCTTCCCCCCAGCATCTTGCTCAAATGTTTTCATGCTTTTGTTGCAAGGTACACCACAGAAGTTGTTCAAGTTTGTTTCAGCATCTGAAGTTTCATCATGGTTTGTATCCAGGGCGTTCATTAAGGTTGAAATGTGGTGAACATGGATGTTCATCTGTTTTTTATACGTATTATGGGTTCAAGAAACATATTTTGGGAGTGCACAGAGACTGTGTAGCCTCAGGTACTACTGAGAATGTTGGCAGTTGTATCAGGGTTCCTGTTTCTGAGACCCTAAGTGAGGATCTTCCAGTCACTTTTCAGGCTCCTGTTGAAAATCGGAAACTAACTGATATGTGTAGTGCTATTGTTGCTCAAGTACAAGCAGCTGGAGTCTCTGAAAATACTGTTCAATGTTTAGTTGGTTCAATGGAAGAACTTGTAAGTGATGTTCACACTCAAGCAAGAGACTCTGTTTTAAAATGTCTTTCATTAGAGGTACCTGGGAAAACCCTAGGCAAAGTTAAAGAGTGTTTTCAACAGCTAGAAAATCCATTCTCTTACCTTAACACTGAAACAAAGAGGCAGAGACACTTTGAGAGAAAATGGAAAATTGTTGAACCGGTAGAATATGTTCTTGGCGTGCGCTATGATGTGCGCAAAGATAAAACTACAGGATTATACAGTCAAGCTCCTGTCAATGACAAATTTGTGTATGTGCCCATTTTAGGAACTCTTGAGTCTATGTTTACGAATTCTGAACTTTGCCACTTTTTCCAGCAGGTTAAAAGTCATCAAGATGGTATTTACAGAGACATTAATGATGGTTCGTACTCCAAAAAGCATGTGTTATTTGGTCAAAAAGAGCATGCTCTTCAAATACAGTTATATTACGACGACTTCGAAACAGCAAATCCGCTTGGATCCAAAAAAGGAATTCACAAACTTGGCTGTGTTTATTTTATTTTAAGAAACTTGCCCCCCAAGATCAATTCTGTTTTAATGAACATCCATCTTGTGGCGCTTTTCCATTCAGAAGACTTAAAAAAATATAGCTTTGAACCAATTTTACAGCCTCTAATAGAGGATCTAAAAATTCTGGAGTCAACAGGAATTAATGTACCCTTCTCAGATACTATGTTACAGGGTTCTGTCATTCAGGTTACTGGTGACAATTTAGCTTTACATGGACTGCTTGGTATGGTTGAGTCGTTCAGTGCAACCTACTGTTGCCGGTTTTGCTTAACTGACAAAGCAAAGTTGCAGTCAGTATTTAGTGAAGATGATCCAGGTTTGATCATTCGAACAAAAGAGCTATATTCAGAACATTGCAGTGCTCTAGCACAAGATCCCAATCTTGCACCACTGTTTGGCCTCAAGAGAACTTGTCCGCTCAATTCACTACAGTTTTTTCATTCTTCAGAAAATTTTGCTGTTGACATTATGCATGATTTACTCGAAGGGGTTGTGCAGTACGAGTTAAAACTGCTTTTTCAGTACTTTGTTAAAGACTGCATTTCATCAGATACACTTTCAGAAAGGATTCAGAGCTTTAACTATGGGTACAGTGAAAGAAAGAACAGACCAAGTGGAGTTAAAATTGATGATGGCAGCAAGGACCTTGGTCTCAATGCTATTCAGTCATGGTGCCTTCTGCGCAATACCCCCTTGATATTTGGAGATCTAGTTGACGTGGACAATGATTACTGGAGACTGATACTGCTTTTGATTCAGATTGTGAGCATCGTATTTTCACCAGCTGTAACACAGGGTATGACTTATTTTTTGAAGCATTTAATTTCTGATCATCATAAACTTTTTAAGTCCATATTTCCTGAAAAAAGATTGATTCCGAAGCACCATCTAATGATCCATTATCCTAGATGTATTAGGAAAATAGGTCCACTTATACATATGTGGTGCATGCGATTCGAAGGAAAGCATAATTTTTTTAAGAAGTCTGTGAAAAACTTTAAAAACATAACCAAAACATTAGCAAAGAAACATCAACATCAGTTGGCTTTTCATTGGGAGAGTTTTTATTTTAAAAGATTTCAGTTTGGTCCTTTTAATGAAGTCTCTACTTGCACTCTGGAGGGTAATGAGCTTTTAACTGAAACTTGGAATGTACCCACTGTCTCCACTACAACCTGGGTAAAAAATTATGGAACTGAATACCAAGTTGGAATGTTTGTTTGCTCTTCTGTTGAAAATGAAATGCCTGTTTTTAATAGGATTAGCAGTATTATTGTAAAAGACGGACAAGCTTTTCTTTTGGCCAGTAATGTAATTACAGTGTGTTTCGATGAGCATGTGCATGCATTCTGTATTGAGGAGGTGGGTAATATTTTCACTCTCATTTGTGTGGATGATTTGATGTACTATAGACCTTATGACAGGCAGTTTTCATATGACCGTGATGAGAGAACTTACATTGTTCCCTGTTGTGTTTTTGTTTCAAATTGGAATTAACTGTAAAGGTTTTTAAATGCTGTGACTGAATGTTAAATGTGGTGTACCTTTAATAAAGTTTTTGCAATCTTTTCTGCAACTGTCATGCCATTTTAATTTTGTTGAAAGAACCAAAACGTAACAAAAGTGCTACTATAAATCAGTATTTTCAACACTCACCAATGCTATATTCCAATTACACTGGTGTTGATCTTAAAAGTAGAGTGTTAAAAATTAACACTGTAAGTGAGTACCAACACTGGTGTAGTGCTGAAACAACAACAAATAGTGTTGACTAGGTTTAAAATGAACAACAAAGAGTGTTGAATTTACACTTAAATGTTGTGAAAGATTTAACACTATTAAAAGTGTAAAATTTACACTCTTAGTGTGGACACATATAGACACTTTGCTGGTGTTAAATTTTACACTGTTGGTGTTATTTTTACATCAGCGGTTTTGCTGTGTATTACTGTCGTGTAGGATTTTTGCCACATTTCACAACAAGATAGTCCATACACACACAGCTGTTTAATACTATTCCCTGAACCTACCGAGTCAGTAAAGGACCACAGAAACCCACATTGTGAAATGTGAATGTTTTTTCCCCCCCATTTAGGATGTGGTATCAAATACACTCTTCCACCAGTCCTTACTTTACTCGCATCCAATACCTCAGTTTGTCACGGGGGCATGAATGAAATGTTCCTGAATGAAAGTGAAACTACCAGACTGCAGTTAAAGAAAACATTTTTAAAATGAAACAACAGAAATTGCTTAAAACTCCAGAGCAAACGTGGTTAGCGTGGTGATGCAATGCCGTTAATTGATTTATGCGCTATATAAGGAACATTCAAAAAGCAACTCGGGTAAACACCTTAATCATATTATTGTCTTATTCAGATTAAGGCAAATAATTCCATTACTGATGTCCATGTAAATGTAGTCACTGATGAGTGGCACTGTGTGTAAAAGCTGAAATTCTCTGTCGCAAGGTGATGCAAAAAGTGTGAAACGTAAACGGTCACGCATGTCCAGCAAGAGCATTTACATAGAAATACTATGTACAAATGGCAACCACCCGCTCTCCCTCGTGAAGTTGATATGGAAGTAACTAAAACTGCAATTCATCGACTTACCTTTGGGGCTGGCTCCAAGAAGTCCAGATGTTCGCTGACTGCAATGCTAAATTGGCCAATTTTACAGCTGATAAAACATGTTTACAGCCTTGTACAAAAGATGGTTTTGGTGCATGTAGCTAATATTATCCTTCATGACAGCTGTGAGGGGGTGAATTTTTTATAACTCATCTGTTTCGTTTATATTAAGTTATATTTAGTCTGCATAATTAAGGGCGTGGCCACTTGAGTGACAGCTAGGTCTTGCTGATCACAGTCACCTCAGCTGATTAGCCGCTGAACTCGGCATATACATCGTGTTTTTCTTTTATGTGGCTTTACACAGTCAATTGCCTTTTGGAATTATTTCTTACAATTATCAGACAATACGGCATGCTGCGTGTACTTAATTGTGCTCACAAACAATTCAAGTTGCCTCCATTTCCCAGGTGAGTGAAATTATATACTTACACATCATATCTAAAAATGTATCTGTTTTATTTAAGATACTTTATCATTTATATTTTCTTTAGACCTGTAATGCACTCCAGAATCTGTCAGATTGATTAGCTGTAGGCTATTGAACATTCCTCTGAAATGTTGTCAAACAGTTTTATGCCTGGATTTCATTAATAGCCTTGCGTTTACTAACACAGACTATATTTGAAGTATTTGAAAGTAATTCGCGTTTTCCTCTTGTGGAAAAACATCCTAAGAACAATGCTTAGTGGCTCAATTACATGCTTACATGCTTGTCTTACAACAATGTTTTTAAAAGTCTAAACACTTTATTGATGTAGTACACAACCAAGTACATGTGGTCAGAACACAAACGAGGTAATGAAGTATTAAGCATTTCTCCCCAAAAAAAGCTCATCTAAGCAAACTGCTAGCAGGCATCTGTAGCTCCGCCTCTTTGCCCTTATTTGGTATCCCCCGGTCGGCAAGAACAAAATGGCATCGGTTGCCCATGACTACTTGTAGCTTCATTTGGCTCTTCAGAAACCTATGGGTAACGTCACTGATACTACGTCCATATCTTTTACAGTCTATGACAGTATCCCTTTTGCACATAATGTGTAGCTATATTTGTTTTCACAGCCTTTAATATGAACAGTGTATCAATTGCGATTCACTAAAAAACTCAGACTCAAAAGATTTTGTTTGTTTGTCATCCCTGCGTCATTTGAACTGCCATGAACCCACAGAGAACAGCTAGTGCTGATGTCGAAATCTATTCATGTTTTTACCTCACATGCTTGTAATATAGCAAAGAAATCCACATAAATAACTTTTGTTTATAGAAATTACTTGATCATTTTGAAGCCAATTCTCATTTACTTTTATTGCATATTATAAAGCAACACCCCGAATTTTTGTCAAAAATCTGTTCTTTTTCAGCGAACAAAGTCAGTCATAGATCAATGAAAGATTTTTCTTTTATTTTGGCGTGAAATATTCCTATATGCATGCACAGAATTCATAGAATTGTTTATAGCATTACAAGAATTTCACACAAAAAGCCCACACCAACAGACACTCTCTACTGACAAAACATCATTAAACACTTAGCGCATCAATGCATTTTTTGCTCTATCAAGGTGTAAGATCATCAGAAAGAGGGTTGGAAGTGAGATTTAGCCTTAATTTACGGCGACCATGGATTAGGAGGCACCCAGTGAGGCATAAAATTCCTTGTGCGTGTCTTGTGATAATGCAAACACCCTCATTATGTGTGGAGGAGTGCATACCAGCGCTTGAGTGTGTTGACATTTTAAAGCAAAGCATTTGTTTAGAGAAGTGAAAGTGCTGGACACTGTACTTTTAACCAATTGTTATCGCCAATTACGAACTAAGATTACAGTGACATTCTCATTCTGGCATGCTTCATTTATTGGCCATAAATTATGGTGTCAACAGAAGCACATGGTGTGCGCATGACAAACCATGTATTGGACTTTAGACATTAAATAATGAGAAATGAGACACTTACAAACTGAAATGTAAATCTACACTGTAAAAAAAAGTTGATTCAACTTAAAATTAAGCAACAAACTTTAGGACATTTGAATTTACTCAATTTAATAATTGAGTCAAGTGAAGTAATTGGGTTGAATGTTGAGTCAACTTAAAAATGTCCTGATGTTTGTTGCCTTAAAATTTTAAGTTTAGTCAACTTAGTTTTGTTTTTTTTACAGTGTAGTTTTAATAAAATCCTGAATGCATTTATAACAGCACTTCTCACGGTAGACTTCAAAAACACCCCTGCTGTCCAAGACAATGTGTGGAGGCCCCCCATGTCGGCTGAGATACTTTAATTCTGGGACTTTGGCTGTAATGATGACAAAGCTGCTTGTTTTCAAATGGCATGTAGATTAACGTAATTAACCTTGATTATTTCCCTAATTTTCAGAGGTACGTTCCCACACTTTTTGATTGATGAATTTTCATGACTATCTCAGCTGGTAATTAGTGGATAAGCTTTTTAATCATTTAAACATGGTAATTAATTGTATTGTGATTTCATCTTAACAAATATTGTATTATTTTTTACTTGACATTAGATTCAATTTGTCCATTAATTCTTCAATGCCATTTTATTTTATTCATATCTTACTCGTATGAATAATATATAGAACATTCAACCAAACATACATTTTCACTTATAAAAAATGTGACCGGGCCTGACCTTTAAGCTTGTTATCCTCAAAAACAACCATATAATCGTACAGTTCAATGACAAAATGCATCCTTGATCACTGTCAGCTTCTCCTCCATCACTCTTAGTCATAGCCTTAAAGGTGTATTGCTCGCATTTTATGTTAAATTTAATGCAAAAGTGACAGACTTACAGAAACATAGGGACAACAAATAAAAAGTATTTATTTGTAGAATTTATTTATAATTTCATGTTTTTAATCAACTGATGTGAACGATAACAACTTAAACTAGCTTTTTCTGAAGTTTTTTTTTTCTAAATAACAGTTTTTAGCATAACAAAACTATTAAAGCTGTAGATTGAATTGGGCTGAGGACAAGGACAAAAACAGGTTTTGTAGATTTGTAAAATGTTTTAATAAAGAAAGAAAATCTGAAAACCAAATGAATGACATACTCATTTACAGAACAACTCACACAAATCAACCATCAGTCCGCTTTAGACATTTTTGGGATGAAATACTTTTTATTCACTGTATTTATGTTTTTAGTTCAGGGACAGATAATGTACAATTCTGGTAGAATTTCCCAGACAGATATGAATAAATATATTGCATATACAGCACTTGAACATCCTATCTGGAATTTTATGCTAAAACGTATACTTTTTTCTAAGTAGAACTGTAAAGGGCATTTTGAGCTGGAACTGCAGCTACTGACATCTTTAGAGTTGAAAAGCACAGGTAAGAAACAACAATACCTGTGGTTTCTTACGGTATGTTGAGGTTACAGTGCTCAGCATAACGAAGTACACCCCATTTTAAAAATGAATATTTTTATCCATTTCTCAGTGAATATAGGCAGTGTATTTTGGTGCTTTTAAACAAAACAGATCTATTAAACAGATATATTTATTAAAATAATGTTTTAGTCACCAAACATATTTAGAAATTGAAAGATAATACAATTAAATTCAAGCAAAATAATGCAAAAATAAAATTACAATCTACAAAATTTCAAATATTTTTTTCTTTTTCCTTCTCTTGATTTTTCCTGTCTTTTTTATTTATATTTAATATTTTTCTATAACATAAATTTGGGTGTACTAGTTTTTGGACCATTATCATAAGTTATTTTGTTAGATAAGCTCCAGATTTGGCTTCATCTAATGTATATGCACAAATATAACATTGAATAGCTTCCTATTAAAAATATTAATTTAAAAGATAGATTTGTGTGGGGTGAACTTATATATGCTGAGCACTGTATATTAAGCAAAACAATAATTCTGTGCAGTTACCTACATTTTGGATGGCCTGAGGAAATGTAAATGAACAGTAAAATAAATATTTGGGGGAACCAACCCTTTAGGCTAAGTCCTACTTAACCAACCAGTTAAGCATCAGCTTTGCTAGTTAAAAACAGCGTGCCATTTAAACCCAGTTAAAGCCATATCTTTCAAACCAGATGCTTGGACCCCTGGTTGAAAACCAATTATTTATAAAACACTGCATGAAATGTTTGTTTCCCTACATAGCTGAAAACAAAAAAAAAAAAAACCCTTATTCTGTTCCACCACAATGAAAACCTTTCAAGCAGGACAAATCAAGACAAATATTTCAGGTTTAAGAGCAAGCTGGTATGAATGAAGGCGATTACACAGAGTTGGGCTTTTTCCACAGACGTGAGAGAGAGAATGTAAAAAAGCTCTGGTTTATTTGTGAGTTTAATGAACTCAGCCTCTCTATAAAAGCTCTTTAAGAAGCACCACCACCCCAACCAACCCCCTCCTTCACTTCTCCGATATCCCTACAAGCTTTGCGCGAAAACACCCCCCACATCCCTATGGTAACTAGTGGGATAGTAACGCATACACAATACCCACAATACCCTCCTCCTCCCCTCAGCCTCTTTTGAACCCAACGGAACTGGCAAGATGATAAACCCGCAGTCAAACTTTCCTCCCCACATGTTCACACATACATTGTGATTTTAAAACATACAAAACACATATATGAACTCGAAAACAAGATATTATTTAGACGAAGAGTCGTACCTTTATCATACTTCTTGAGCGGCGTCTTGGCCCGGTGTCACAACAGTTGATCGGCTTCGATCGACCCGACTAACTCCTCCGACAGTCCAATGTCCGACAGATTACGCATAGTAACTTAGCGGAAATCGGTAAACAAACCAATGGTGGATGTAAAAGTACACGATGAGCAGACTGAAGACAAAATTTCGTCTCGTGCGTGAACAAACACTCTGTAGGCACACAACTAGCAGAGGCAGAAAACTTTCCGTGAAAAAGTGCGACTGTACGTGGCTCGCCAACTCTCTCAGGCGATTTAACGGAATAAATCAACCGGATTTCGAGGGTCAACCCGCATCTGTTAAAAAGTTTGGATAGGTTCGGTGGAAGGGCTCAGCCAGAGAGCCATGACTGCAGGCAGCGTCGCGACGGTATTGGCCAGCATCAGTGCACTTGTTGCGCTGATTGCTGCGGGGCGGAGAAAAAAGGTCGGCTGTGATACGCGGTTCATAGTCTGCGCACGGGACGCCTGCCAAAATCATCAGCACTACGACTGTGATATTATTTGTTTGATTTAACAGTGCCCTTTAATTATTTTTTGCTTTGTTTTAACATTCTTCTCAAGATATGCACTGAGTAGGATTAGCAGAAGCGTAACAAATAGACTACATTTACCTGTTCTGCTCTGCTTAGCATGTTTTTACGTCTTCTAAACAAACAGGTTAAAGGCATAGTTTACCCAATAATTTACACTTACTCACTATTTACTTATCCTCAAGTGGTTGTAAACCTTTATGTGCTTCTTTATTCCGTTGAACACGAAAGAAGATATTTTGAAGAATGTTGGAAACCTGTAATCATTGACATCCATAGGAAAAAGCAAATATTATGGTAGTCAATGGTGAAAGGTTTATATTGTCAACAGAAGAAAGAAATTCAAACAGGTTTCGAAGAAGTGAAGGGTGATTCATTGTGGGTGGGCGGGTGGTGGGGAAGTAATGGGGTTAGACGAACCATATTTTTTACCACAAAAAATATATTTTTAACACACAAGCCTCCTAAAAAACAGCACTGGTTGTATGATTGCCGGACCTATGGTTTCTGTGCAGTATTGAGAAAAGTGCCAGGAGTAAAAATGTTACTATTTACCCCACCTGTGGGGCAAGATGTAAGATGTAGAGGGTTCGTTGTAACACATGCTTATGAAGTCAGATTTTAGACAATTTATTTAAAGTCAGTTTACTATAAATGGTATATTTCCTCAGTACTTAACTATGAAAAAAAAACTTTTTTTTGCTTCTACATAGCACATCATGCTTATTTATTTATCTATTAGATAAACACATTTGGATGTATTTGCATTATTATCCATTATTATACCATGCATTTATTTGCATTATTAGCAATCATTTTCTATTAAAAATGTTTTTTATTAAAAAAACATTTTTCTATTTAAAAAGTTCCCAACTTTACACTCAAAATTCTAAATTTATTTAGTTTAATCGGTGTCCAACAGTGTGAGGCTTATTTGTAACACCCTGTTACAACTAAGCCCGCTGTGTTGTGTTTTCCTCAAAACTGGCTAGCAGGGGCTGTGTTTTTTACATCTTTCAAAATGGTTCCATCTTTTAGCCAAGAAGACGGTAATCACAACAATATAAGATTTTCTGTAATACGTTTACAGATTTTTAAAAAATTTAATTTAATCTCATCCACATTTCACCTAACATTTTCAATAATTGGCAGGAAGATGTCTGCCGACACTGTGGTGAAAACCTCGGAGGCATGCCATAGTTAACCCTGAGAAAATACCTTAAAACTCTGTGTTACTGTACATTTTACCCCACGTTACTTTGTGCCCTGTTTGATTGTGAACTATCCCATTAACAGTGATATCTAAGTGCTAGGAGTTTGCATGTTCTAGCTGGCTACCACTGGCCACATAATAATACTGTAGCACCCTTTATAAATTTATGACCAAGATTATGAGAATAATTAATTAAATAAAACTATTAGTTAAGAAGTCCCCATGAAATCAAAATATAATTTTTTTGCTTTTATTATGTAGGTTATATAGCTAGTTTTTCTTGTTCACTTGCAGTGCTTTTCCTTAAAGTCATATCCATCAATATGATCAACAGTTTTAATCAATTGGACTTCATATCTAATCAGATGTTCTGCCCAAACAAATGTTCTTGGATGATACATGTGAACAGGTTTGATTGGACAGTCTGTATGCAAACCTTTTCAAAACAACAAAAATAAAACTTCTATTATTCCCTTTTTTAGTACTCTTTTGTCATCATGGAAACCCAATTGAGCAGAATAATGACACTATTGTCTCCTATAGAGTTTTTTTCAGCTGAAATTCCATTCATTACATAACTGATAGATTTTGATTGAATATAATAGTAATGCTTTGATTAACAAAAACACTCAAGACACCATCTCATTCACAACAGAAGATTTCATTTATTAAAGCGCTTAAATGTTCACGAGAAATGGACGGTTTTAAAAAAAATTTATCGATTGGTATCGAATTCCAGTATCGTGACAACCCTATGAATAACAATAAAAAGTGTTCTGTCAACGTCAACATGAACAGTATAAACAAAGGAGTTCAGGATTAGTTAAGGATAAGGAAATGGTGAAGTGCCCCTCCAAGTAAAGTCATGACATAATTATACATTAACAGCTCATGAGTTCATATATTTAGCTTAAACTTAAATGTTAATTAATACATTAATTAACAACATGTACTAACAAGTAATTAAGGTAGCTGCTATTCACACATGAACTCATGTTAACTCATCATCAATTCATAATAATGTTTAGTTTGCATAAAGTGGCAAAAGATCAGAAGATAATCGGCACACTGCCACTTTAGCTCTCAAAATGTTTATATGTAACAACGTTTCGATCTAAATGGTCTTCATCAGGTTGACCTTCATCAGGTTGACTTAGCTTCACCTGATGAAGACCATGTAGGTTGAAATGTTACATAAAATTTTTTTGGAGAGCTAAAGTGGCAGTGTGCCGATTTTCTTCTGATCTTTTGCCACTGTGTTTGTTTTTGATCGAGCACCTGCCTTTGAGAATCCTAGATGTGTGCACATTTTTGTTTCTTAGTTTGCATATTAATACATCATTATTCATGTACTGTTATTGTTAAAGTGTTAAATGTTATCTTTCTGCACCCCTTCAGGCAGCATCTTTAGCTTGCGAAAAGAAGAAATCCGGAAAAAACTGTATCATCGTCATCATCTGCATACAACCCGTTGTATAGCTGTCTATCAGCCACTTGCAACCACACTTTGTCGCCTACTTCCAGTTCCAGGACGGTCCCGCCAGAAGCCTGGTCCTCACCACCTTGGTAGCTATCCATAGTGTAGATGACTCGCTGACCGTTCTTCATCAGCACCACTTTCACATTACGAGAGAAGACAGTGATATGGTAGGTGAAAAAATATGCTCCCCTGATGGCACACGTGAAGCGCCCTGTTTCAGGATCGTAGTGACCTTGACTGTTATAGAGGACTCTATCAAATCGAATTGGAGCATTAGCAGCTGGTAATTTGGTGCTGTCACTCAATCTAGCTGAGAAAGCACTTTTTGGTATCTCTGGCATGTCCCCTTTTGGACCTTGCTCTCCGATGTCTCCTTTTGAGCCCCTTTCACCACGAACACCAATGCTGCCTTTATTACCTGGTTGTCCGATCTCACCTTTTGGGCCTGGTCGTCCTGGAGGCCCCAAAGGACCCTGTATGCCCTTGTCTCCTTTAATGCCGATGTCTCCTTGTGGTCCTTCAGGGCCAACTGGACCGACATCTCCTTTTATGCCTTGTGGTCCTGGAATACCAAGTTCTCCCTTCTGACCTTTCAATCCCAGTGGCCCTGCGAAGCCTTGGGGTCCCATTTTGCCAGGTGGGCCCCGTTCTCCAGTATCTCCACGTTTGCCCTTTGGACCAGCTATGCCAGTAATCCCTGAAAAAGGAGCAGCATGATAATAGCAAAAGCCATATGCTGTTACAACACTGTCATGGCAATTCGTAACTTTTGCATACAAATTAGTATGATTTGCTTGTCCTCCAATGACAGTTGGGTTTTGGGGTGGGGTTGGGTGCCATGCCTCTTTTTAAAGAGCCCCTATTATGCATTAAAAATTGTCATATTTTGGTCTTGGTGGTCTCCAACAACAATCTGACATGCATGTAAGGTCAAAAAACACTTTCATTGTCTTATAATATGCATTTTTATGAGAATATAAAGAGTTAACCAGATACAGTACAAGTAGTTACAACTAACAAAATACAATTAAATACATGATTTGCAAGCTAGAGAAAAAAAGGAGGCAACCATTTTAATCGCACTTAATTACACCTATGAAATGGATGAAGGAACTGATCCATGAGCTGTGTACTGTAAAGTTCCTTCAAGTTCTGACAAAGTCCCACATTAATAGTCTTTCTGATCCTTAATTTAACAAACGGCCAATGAATCCCCAATCGTAAGCGTGTAGATTGCTGAAGCACATGTCAGAAAATTGACAGGAACGCAGCACAAGGCTGGGGTAATAATGCTGAGGTATTTTTGCAAAATAAACTTCTACCACTGACTCTTCATAGGCTCATCTTTGGGTAGGGAAAATAACATTAACTGTCCCTCAAACTTCAGAGAACAGTGTCTGTGCAACTTCATTCAACTGGCATCTACTACAGTGTTTGTCTTCCTCTTTTTCCTTTTACAGTGTTTGTAGGCGTGGCTGGGGGTTTCAATTTTCTTGGGTCTGTGCGTGCGCTAAAAAAGGGTCAGGCTTGAGTTCCAAATTGACGTCACGTCGACAGTGCTAAAGACTCATTACAGTGGCGATTCATTCAAACTTCTATGAGTCGACTGTTTTATGGATGAATCAATAAACAAGGTGCATTTTCAGATTTAAGCCTCAGCTGGATATTTCACTTCACTTAGAGCTGTGTTACACACTGCATGGAAGGTCATTTTCAAAAACCCATAATAGGGGCTCTTTAAAAATCGTACATTTTCGAATGACTGAACTCGAATTAGCCACTAAACTGACAAAATGTAAAATAGTTACGTTTTCTCATGAGATCAGGCTGTTAATGACTGTTTAATATATGCTATCCAAGTGAATTATATATTCAGAAACACAAGAAATCTCTAATTGAACATCGTAAAATAGATTATGATATATAATATAATGATGAAAACATAATGATAAATTATGTAAGTGCTAGTGCTGGGCAAAGATTAATCGCAATTAATCACATTAAAAATAAAAGTTTGTTTTGACATATACGTGTGTAAATTATATATATTTATTATGTATATATGATTCAGATGTGATAAACTTTTAATTTACATACAACTTCCATCTTATATATATATAAAAATTTCTTAAATATATGCGAGCATGTGGGTTTTTGTATATACATAATATAGCACACACACATATATTATGTCAAAACAAACTTTTAAACTGAAATGCAATTAATCACCATATATCTTTGTTCAGAACTAGTAAATATTAAAAATAATGAGCATTTTTGTTTAATATGGGCTATTTATTTAAAATATAAAAACATTCATAATTTTAACCATGTTTACATTATGCACTTTAAGTGTCAGGTAACAAAATACATTTATTATATAAATATTTTTTATGTATATGTGATTCAGACTACATTACATTAGTTTAGCTCCAACCCTAATCAAACACACCTGGAACAAGATAACCAGGATCTTACTAGGCATACTAGAAACTTCTAGGCAGGTGTGTTGAGGAGAGTTTGGAGCTAAACTCTGCAGGGACACCAGCCCTCCAGGACAGAGATGTATGTTCACAATAAACAACAAATGCGTTTCTTCAGTTTCATGAGCTGTCTAAAAGGCATATTCGATTGTCAAAATGATCCAAACTTGAAAAATATGGTTTAGCCATTGGTATACATCAGCCCTGCAGGCACACAACATCATAAGACATTAATATTAGGTTAGATTTAGGTCATGACGTCAGATGACCAAAATTCAATGTCTAGACAGCATCTAAGGACAATAACGACGTCAAATTACATTGATATTTGGTTAATTTCATTGGGTTCTGACGTCAACCCCATTTTCATTTCCAAACAAAATCCAATTTCCCCATAACATTGGGGTATGTTGGGGTACAACATCAATATGACATCATGTTGATGTCCTGTGCCTGCAGGGAGGGGTCACCAAACTCTAAACAGAGTTTAGCTACAACCCTAATCAAGCACACCTGGAACAAGCTAACCAGGATCTTACTAGGTATACTAGAAAAGTCCAGGCAGGTGTGTTGAGGAGAGTTGGCGTTAAACTCAGCAGGGATACCGGCCCTCCAGGAAAGATATTGGTGACCCCTGGTATACAATAAGAAATGACATTTTAAAATGTATTTCTTGATGTACAGTATGTGATTTTGAGAATGTATTTGTGCGCACAAAGAAAGTAATATTTACCAGAATCTCCTTTATCTCCTTTCAGCCCCGGTTTACCAACATCACCGCATGTTCCTATATCACCTTCAGAAAGCACCAGCAGTTATATACTTTACTATGAAACACTTACAATGCATATACACTATTAAAATTATTATCTATGAAACATTACATTAGTACAAACATCTCTTTAAATCATTCAACTGTTCCTCTCAGTAAGAAATACTGTAAATGGTTCTTTTAAGAATTGTTCACTGAAAGACACTCTGAGAAACCATAGTTCTTCTACGGTCTCACTTCCAAAATCCTCTTTAAAAGAATTATTCTTATGGAGGTCAAAATACTACCAGTTTGAGAAACTATGCCAATGTCTTGGACTTTATGTTCAAAATAGTACAAAAGAATTTATTTTACAACTTTGTTCAACTTGTGTACCTATCTTGCCTCATGACTTGGCTCAAAGGTGACTGATTAACATGAAGTCAAGGAAGTTTTGCTTTCTTTCTTACCTCTATCTCCTTTGTCACCTCTGGCCCCATCTCTGCCATCACGACCTGGCATTCCATTGTGTCCCGGGTCTCCAGGAATGCCGGGGTGACCACAAACACAACTTTTGTCAGAAGCGCTTTGTTCTGCAGCATTGACCAACACAACTAGTAAAAGCATACAGATGAGTCTGGGGAAGAGCATGTTTTTTCTCAAGCACCTTCACCAATAGAGTCCAAAAAATGGTGTTCAGAGACGCATAATGTGCATATCTGAAGATTTGTCAGACTCTGAACCTGTCATTTCATTGGTCAGAAATTCATTGTTAAGATTACTTATTGTACCCAAATGCGTTACACTTCACCTGTGTCCTCTATTTATATTCCTTTTTGTATTTCAGTTTAGATAATAATCAACCCGAAACATGCTACTGCACAACCCATATTAGCATGCTTTTGCAAACAAAAGCCATTGTAAAGATTAATGTTAAACCGAAAGCCAGTCTGTTGCATTTGGCCCATAGCATCTTTTGATTTAATTTGTCAATATTGATTTGGTCGCTTTAGAAATGTTACTGAACATCCATAAAGTCGGTCTAAAGAGCATCGCTGCTTAATGCACATGGTCCCATGCAGCTCCTCTTGATTAAGTTTCCACTTCAGTGACACTGCGAATGCAATCCAACGCATCCCAGCGCTTGACCTTACGAGTGCTGTTCCATTTGGCTTTAAGCGTTTGAAATATGAGAGTCTTGTCTGCCTCCCACTCTGAAACATAAAGATTTCAATTAGAGTTAAAAGGTTTCTATGCCTATATAAGAGTGCATATGACAGAGCTTTAGTGTACGATACCATATAAAGCAGTTTTGGAGTATATAGGTATAGACCATTTTAAAGGTACAGTTTGTACCCAAAATTTGGATTTAAATCTTTGAGTTTTTTTTCTGATGAGGAAACACATTGGTGTCTTTAATGCCAATCTATTATTTAACTCTAGTAGGAAAGAAATACCATAGAAATCAATATGTACTGGTTTCCTTTCCAACATTCTACAAAAAATCTCCTTTGTATTCAAAGGAGAAAAGAAATGAATAAATGGCAAAATTAAATTTTTTTTGGGGGGGAAATGATCCCTTTAAGGCATCATTATTTGACATGGGCTGTTTTATCCTGAATGTCTTCAGTGTTAATTAAGGTTTAGGGCAAAATCTGCCTGCCTATTTTTACATTTTTAAAGCATTATTCTTTATAGGCACTTTCATGTTGGCATGCAAGCGTGTTTCTGCCTTGTTTTAAAAAACAAATAAAAATGAGTTAATAATCAATCAATTTTTAGTTTATATTTCAGTTAATGTGTCAGTTTTTTTTGTCTCCAAATTTGTTAGTTGAAATCTCGTAAATCTATAGAGGAAAAAAAAGAGAGATTGCAAGATTATTCTTGTGATTCTGAGTTTAAATAGCAATTCTATTTTTTTTTCTCAATGTCAGCATAAGATATACAACCCCTGGCAAAAAGTACGAAATCACCACTCTTGGAAGATTCATTCAAATGTTTGTGTAGAAAACAAAACCAAACACATACATGCCACAAAACTATTTTTATTTAACAATCCACAGCCCAAGACAATCTTTCTTTAGCCCACTGAAACCTTGCTCTTTACTGTTTAGATGTTAATGATGGTTTGGCTAGGCTTTTCTGTAAATAAATCCCATTTCTTTTAGGTGATTTCTTCTGGCTGTATGAAACGCTTAAAAATTACAACAGTTTTTACAGATCAAACAGAGGAAATAAACAAGGAATCACACAAATCTGAGGAAAATTTTATGGAATTACCAAATAAAAACACCACTAGTACTTTGTTTGTACTTGTACTTTTGCACCACCTCTGACTTTTATAACATCTTGAATTATCTGAGGCATGGATTTAACAGTGTTCGTCATCAAACTGTGTTCAACGTTGGCTTATTGCAATTGGCAGATCAACTTTGCAAGTTGAAGCCTTGTTGTGGACCATTTTCAATTGGATTGAGGTCTGCACTATTTGCAGGGCATCCCATTTAAATTATATGTCTTTTCATTAGAAAAGTTTTCACAGGTTTTGCCTTATGGCACAATGCATTATCATCCAGAAAAATTTTGTCATCATCACCAAACATCCTTTTAATTGATGGAATAAGAAAAGTGTCCAACTTGTGCATTTACAAAGGATGTAATGACTGTCATCTTCCATACCTTTACCTGACGTACAACCCAAGATCATTAATGACTCTGGAAATTTGCATGTTTTCTTCAGACAGTTGTCAATATAAATTTCATTGGAACGGCACCAGCATCATCACCCTGCCCAATGCAGTTTCGTGATTTATCACTGAATATCACTCTCATCCAGTCATCCACAGCCCAAGACTGTCTTTCTTTAGCCCACTGAAACCTTGTTCTTTTCTGTTTAGATGTTAATGATGGTCTGGCTAGGCTTTTCTGTAAATAAATCCCATTTCTTTTAGGTAATTTCTTACAGTCCTGTCCCAGACATTGACTCCACTTTCTGCCCATTTGTTCCTCATTTTCTCTCCTTAATTTCATCTGACATCTCTAGTGTTGGAGCCATGAGTTATGTTAATCAGCTTGGTTCAACACCTGTGCAAACGTTCTTTTTTAGCTGCAGACTAATTAGCAGTTGTAATCAGATAAAGTTGTTTGTTTAAAAAATGCAAATTACATGGTGATTTCATATAATTTTCCTCAGATTTGTGTGATTCCATATTTTTTTTCCTCTGTTTGATCTGTAAAAAAGTTGTAATTGACTACAGTGTTTCATACAGCCAGAAGGTTGGATTATTGAATGAAAATAGTTTTGTGGCATGTATGTGTTTGGTTTTGTTTTCTACACAACACATTTGAATCTTCCAAGAGTGGTGATTCCATACTTTTTGCCAGGGGTTGTATATCTTGCTATTATGAGTTTAGAAGTCAAAATTGTGTGATATAAAATCAAAAGTCTGATTTGCAAGTTATAAACTGAATTCTTTTCTCACAATTTCAATGTTATATCTAGTAATTCGGCTAATATTATTAGAATTGCAAGATATAGACTTACAACAAGTCCATACATCAAAAAATGTGAGATGCAAAACCTCAAGTCTGAGGGAAAAAAGGCTAATTTATTAGTTGTAAGCTATGATTTTATTTTTCATAATTCCATGTTTATATATTACAATTCTGAATTAAAATCTTGGAATTCCACGTTTAAATTGAACTTCATTTTTTTACTTTATTTCGCAAATTATTTCAATACTGAGAGATACAAAAATAATGATTTTGAGAAGGCGACGCAGTGGCGCAGTAGGTAGTGCTGTCGCCTCACAGCAAGAAGGTCGCTGGTTCGAGCCTCGGCTGGGTCAGTTGGCGTTTCTCTGTGGAGTTTGCATGTTCTCCCAGCGTTCGCGTGGGTTTCCTCCAGGTGCTCCGGTTTCCCCCAAAGACACAGGTGCAAAGGTGCAGGTGAATTGGGAAGGCTAAATTGTCCCTAGTGTATGAGTGTGTATGGGTGTTTCCCAGGGATGGGTTGCGGCTGGAAGGGCATTCGCTGCGTAAAACATGTGCTGGATAAGTTGCCGGTTCATTCCGCTGTGGCAACCCCGGTGTAATAAAGGGACTAAGCGTAAAAGAAAATGAATTAATGATAATTCTGAGAAAAAGTTGTGAGAAATAAACTCTTAACTGTGAGAAAGTTTGACAAATTAGGTTAATTAACCATAAACTGAAGAAAAAGGACTCAAATGCTTAAGATATTGTACAATATTTAGTTACACTTTCTTGTACTGTGTCCTTGTTACGGTGAAATCGTTCATTTAACTACAGAGTAATATTAATCAATTACATGTACTTATTAAGGTTTGAGTGAGCATGAGAGTTTAAGTCTAATTACATGCTATTATACATAGTTGCTATAGTAAAGTACATAGAACATGTAACTAGGACACCTTAAAATAAAGTCTTACCCTATATCCTTTAAGTTAAGAACTTGAAGTTTAGACAGCTATTTTACAAGAACAACACATCTATCAATTTAAGATAACAATTTATTAAACATTTTCAAACATGGTCACCAAAACCGAGCTTATTGAAACCCACATGGAATGTTCACACACAACAACACTGATGGACAACACAAACAAATATATCTTTACTATTTATGACTACTATTAATCTGCATACAGTACTTCCTGCTAATATGTGCATTGACATCCGTTTTGCTAAAACCTGGCAATAACAACAGTACACGTCCTTTACTGTACATTCAAACACTATAGTAAACAGCTGCGGTCTGTTATTTGATGTATCAACACACACTTCGCTCATAAAGAAGGCAAATTGCTTAGATAAATCTTTAATAATTACTAGTTACTAACTATCTGCATACATATACAAATAAATAAAGTGATTTTTCTCACAAGCTTAGCAATCCCAACTTATATTAAACATACTGTATCTAGAATGCTTTAACGTCTTGAAGGAATAGTTCAACTCCAAAAAAAAAAAAGTCAAATGTCATGGTGTAATCTCCATCCACTTTGATTTTCTTCTTTTATCCCCAAAAGGAGATACTTTGAAGAATGTTGCATACCAGTAACCATTGAATTCAATAGTATTTTTTTCTACTATGGAAGTTAATGGTTTCAAACTTCCAACTCTTCAATAGAAGTTCAGTAAAAGTAATTCATCCTGAACTCATCTTTGAAACACCCTGATCATGAGAAATTGTTTTATTTTTAGGTGAACTATCCCTTTAAAACTTCAGTTTCATCATATCGTCATCAAACAGATGCACCTTCAAGAAACACTGCTTGGTAAAGGACTGTGTGAGGGGGTTTAAGGTCTTCTGGGTGTTTTAGGCAGGTTGCTGGGCACTGGTATAGCTTTACATAATCTGCCGATGCATCCCATAACCAGTCATGCCAGCTTGAGATGCCCCGCGGTTACTGCCCATCTGTAAACCAATCAGATTCTGACCCTGGCGCAGTTGCTCCTCAGAAAACTCTCTCCGGTTGCCTTGAGACTTTCTGCCGCAGACAGGATCAAAGAGAGTTTACATGTCACTGAGATGCAACAAAGTCCATTCACAAGACCTAACACACTGCTGTCAATACGTCTGCATAGGTCTTGCTCACCTGTGAAACCATTCTCTGTTTCCTCTGTATTGTCCATCGTCCTTTGTTATGGCCACGCTACCCAGCGCCATTAGTGTTCTCTGGACAGCTGCCATGTCTTTTCCTTTAACCAAGGGAAGCAACAAGAACTGAAGTGACTCTGGCTACGAACCAAGAATGCAACTCGCATACTACAATAGATCATTCCAGAAAGGCATGGCTGATTAAAAGTAATGGCTTTGAAATAAATTGAACTCTTGTTTGAAATAAACGGGCAACGTGGGGATTTCAGAAATTCTAGTTATCAGTGACACTGGTGGCTGTGAATTCTAAGTGAATTACAACCAGCAACTTAAAGAGTTCATTTACCCAAAAAATGTAATTCTGGTATTAATTAATTATTCACCCTTGTGACATTCTAAAACCCTGAGACCTTTGTTCATCTTTAGAACACAAATTAAAATATTTTCGATGAAATCAGAGAGCTCCCTCATCCTCTACAGACAGCAATGGTCCTGAGACATTATATGATATGATTTATTATATTTGTTTGTGTCAAGTCAGGGGCAGTATGAATATGGAGCCAGATCAGGCTCGAAAAATAATACATTTACAAAAAATGTTCATGCACAGCACAATTCACATTTACAAAATCCAATTTAGAATTAATTCAAAAGTCAATTCATAAATACAGCACACAATTTGTGAATTCACAAGTAAAAATCATAAATATTTTTCACCAAATTGATTGGATTTGTGTATTTTTGAATCGTGTTTTGAACTTATCAATTGGATTTGTGTATTTTTAAATCATGCTTTGAACTTATGAACTGGATTTGTGTATTTTTGAATCGTGTTTTGAACTCATGAACTGGATTTGTGTATTTTTGAATCGGGTTTTGAACTCACGAATTGGATTTGTGTATTTTTTAATCGTGTTTTGAACTTACGAACTGGATTTGTGTATTTTTGATTCGTGTTTTGAACTTACGAACTGGATGTGTATTTATGAATCATGTTTCAAATTTACGAATTGTATTTGTGTATTTATGAATCGTGTTTTGAACTTACAAACTGGATTTGTGTATTTTTTAATAGTTTTTGAACTTACGAATTGGATTTGTGTATTTTTTAATTATGTTTTGAACTTACGAACTGGATTTGGGTATTTTTAAATCATTTTTTGAATTTACGAACTGGATTAGTGTATTTTTTAATTGTGTTTTGAACTTACAAACCGGATTTGTGTATTTTTGAATCGTGTTTTGAACTTACGAACTGGATTAGTGTATTTTTTTATTGTGTTTTGAACTTACGAATTGGATTTGTGTATTTTTTATTGTTTTGAATTTACGAATTGGATGTGTATTTTTTATTGTTTTGAACTTAAGAATTGGATGTTTATTTTTGAATCGTGTTTTGAACTTAAGAACTGTATTTGTGTATTTATTAATCATGTTTCAAATTACGAATTGTATTTGTGTATTTATGAATCGTGATTTGTACTTAGGAACTGGATTTGTGTATTTATGAATCGTGTTTTGAATTTACTAATTGGATTTGTGTATTTATGAATCGTGTTTTGAACGTGCAAATTGGATTTGTGTATTTTTGAATCGTGTTTTGAATTTACGAATTGGATCTTGTAAATGTGAATTGTGTTGTGGATGTATGAATTTTATTTTGTAAATGTATTATTTTTTAGATTGATCTGGTTCCATAGTATGAGGTATCACCATTAGAGTCAGTCAGCAGCACAACATGCACTTTGTATTGCCCATAATAAACACACATCCCGATCTGTTATTTACATTTACATTTAGTCATTTAGCAGACGCTTTTATCCAAGGCGACTAACAAATGAGGACAAGGAAGCAATTTACACAACTATAAGAGCAACAGTGAATAAGTGCTATAGGCAAGTTTCAGGTGTGTAAAGTCTAAGAAGCAAAGCATTAGTAATGTAATTTTAATTTTTTTTGAGAGAGAGAGTACAGTTAGTGGTTTAGCCAGAGAGGCAGTTGCAGATTAGGAAGGAAAGTGAAGACTTTATGAGGTTATGAGGCTGTGTTTTTTTACAGTTTTTTCTGCTGCACAAAGGTGTTCTTGGAGCTTCGTATGATTACAGTTGTACCATTGAAGTGATATGGAATGTTTTGACAGTGTTTTAGGTTCCTTTTCTTAACTTTGAACTTTGTCTCTGGACTGTTGCTATCTATATAGGGTCTTCATTTGTGTTCAGAAAATGAACAAACATCACAGGGGTTTGGAACAACATGAAGGCGAGTAATTAATAACAGAATTTTCATTTTTGGGTGAACTATATGTAAATAAGTATAACGTAAACACACTAGAAAATGACAGCAGTGAGAAAACAGCAGTAAAAGGGATAGTTCACCCCAAAATTTTTATTCTGTCATCATTTACTTGGGATGAGTATATTTTTATTTATGGGTTTTTATGATCCTAGGAAGTTTGTTTTGGTACAATCTGTTCACAGAATAGAACTTTTAAACAGTAATTAAGACATTAACATTCTTACATATAGCCCCTTTAATTTTCTATAGCTGTCATTTTTACAGGCACCAAGCTAATTCCTAAATTCAAGAAAAGCTTATAAAAGAAATTTTACTGTACCTTCCCACAAGTCCACTGTCTGAAAAATGTCTGTGGTTATTACTCCATACGCTTCAGCTGCCTGAAGGAACTGCGAGATCTTTTCCATCTGCTTAAAGGCCATCTGAGTCTCTGAGATCTTCTTTATAGGCTCCTTACCTCGTGGATACAAACTGTTAATGAGTCTACAGAGGATCTGAGGATTAAGGAATGGGGAGACAGAGATAAATAAATGATAACCACAGTCGTGTTGATGTTCTACAATGACCGGTGTTTTACTCACAGTGCCATCCATTAACCAGTTCTGAAAGTTTTGTTTTCCTGGTTGTGGTTTTTCCGCGTTTCCTCCACACTGAGCAACAATCCAGTCCTCCAGTCGAGACTCCAGCTCCGGGTCATATTTCTGCTCAATCTTCTCCTGCACCTCACGGCTCAGTCCGTAACTGGGGCCTCGGTTTGCCATGGTCAATAATTTTATTAGCTGTAAATCTTTACACAGAGACCAAAAAAATCATTCATTTATATTTATGTCATTTTTGACCATCAAAAAAAAATGAAATGGTCTGAATATTGAAGATGTACAGTATGAACACACAAAAATGAAATGGTCCTGAAAAATACAGACATAACTGTGTTATTCATGGTCAAAAATGACTATTTTGGAAAACAAATGTAGCTGATTTCATCAAGTAAACATTTGCTAAAGTGACAAGACAAGATATTATTTTGAGATATCAACTTAAACGCTGAGAACAAAAAAACATATTAATAAGTTCCTAGGAGTTTTAGAAAGATACAGGTTTTGGAAAATGTGTATATCATTTTGTACCATTAAAAAAGTGTATATTGTGTGCATTTTTTATAAGACATTTTATGCTTTTTCTTTTTACTTTTTAATCTTAACTCACCAGTAATAACTTGCCATGTGTTTTCTTTATAGAGAGCAAATAGAGTTCTGTGCTCCACAGAAGTCAAGAATCACAAAGGTTTAAGTCAGAAATGTCATTTTGAGCCTTTTAGTGTTCATAAAGTGGTAATAAATTGTTAAACTACTGCATAAATAAACTTACAACCCCCAAACCATACCATAATTCCTCAAACCTGATACATAATACAGGATTAGAAAAAAAAGAAAACATTTTTTTTGTACGAAAAAGTAAATTAATTCACTGTAATTGTAGATTTGTATATTAATGTTAATTGCCCTTTATTATATTACAGTGCTATATGTTATATGAACTACCATTTTGCATTTGAATATATGGACTGATCAATATTGACCTGGGTGTGGTCCATGCTTCAGTTTCCACGTGTGACTTTAAAGAAAAAGAATCTAAATATGCCTCCATCTAAACACATTACAAATATTTGAATCAATCAGAAGAACACTGCAAATATTCTGCAGTAGTTTATATTCAGACACAACGAGCAAACACAAACTCTGTGCGCAGATTTAGCCCAAATTAGTTTTAAACTACCACATTTAAACAATTATCGTTAATTATGTCGTCATCTTTGAAATTGTTTAAAGATTTACTTACTGTAAAGCGATGTGGGTGTCGTCCTCCTGAAATCGAGGTCAAATACGTCCTGCAGTCACTGATCATCAGGGATGCTGGACTGGAACATACAAGCAGCGGCGACGGGGCGTGGCTTCACTGTCCGGTTTGCGGAACCCTGCTTTGGAGGAGACTGGACTTATGAATATTAAATAGCTTACTTAGCTGGAGCCCCGTGGAAATTTACCAAGCAGCGTCGGCGTGACTTAATTAACATTCATGAGCTGAGAGCTGAACAGTTTTGTCAGTATAATTGGTGGACGTACGTGTGGCATAGCAAGAAGGACAGACTGACCAAACAAATTCGACAATTCGGTACACTTTTTTGGTCAAGTGCTAGGCCTATACGTTATTTTGAGAACAAGACACTACTTTCCATGTCATCTCCCTACGTTAAATGAGTTTCTTAATTAGAGAGAAAGAAACGGTTTCAGAACTGAGTTAAAGTAGAAGAAAAAAGTAGGTTAAATAAACACATGCAGACTCTGCTGAGGAAAATAAAGTATAATTAGGATAAAGTAGGTTCATTTATATCTAACAGAAGTATACCTAATATAGATATTTATTTATAATATGTAGAATATCTAAACATGGGTTAAAACTACTTGTTTTAAATGTTTATCATAACAGACATACAAGCGACTAAACAGATTAATTTTAATAAGGCAAGATTAAATTAATGGATAGTCGCCAAAAAATGTAGCCTAAATTCACTTACTTGAACACAAAAGATAATATTTTGAAGAATATTGGAAACCTGTAATCACTGACAGTAGGAAAAGCAAATACTATATATGTCAGTGGTCCAACATTCTTCCAATATCTTGTTTTGTTTTCATAAATAAATAACAAAAACTGGTTTGGAACAAGTCAAGGGTGAGTAAATGATGAGAGAATTTTAATTTTAGCATAAACTATCCCTTTAAATCTCTTAAAGTACCCGCAAGATTATGAATTGAAAATCCAAAAATCTAATTAGAGCAAACACATATTTAGGAATTTAATGTTTTAATGACACCTAAATGATACATAACAATGTCATTCACATGTGTAAACTGCATGTTATAATTTCAATTTCAGCTCTAACCAACTGATATAGAAAGGTCAGTCTGATTGTTAAAAACAAGCTCATCGGTTAGGCAAGGGGTAAAAAAGCCCCCGGCCCATTAAACACAGCCCAACACTAATCACGCATGTTAATAAACAACCAAGCAGTTCCTGGAGCAGTGGCCCTGTGTGTCCTCCAAACAAACAGCAAGAGCAGGGTCCAGGAGAGGACTGAAAAGTCAGCTTTAATATAATGAGCTGGATGGAGTCTACACACAACACCAATTCATGAAAGTCATCTTAAATTTATAGTTAAGGAAAATATGCATGGTGTATGTGAGTTATTAACACAAGTGGATTCAGATTTTTGCTTTAAAAAAGGATTACAGTGGAGATCTATAATCTAAATAAACATGACAAATTTGTAAACATCAAAATAATCACATTTGCATTATTACAGTCACAAGATGCCAACAATAAATTTAGTGTGTGAGAGCAGAGCGATGGGGAAAAAAACAGGCCTATATTCACCTCACAAAGTGATATCAATTGAGACTACCCAACTTAGGCTATTCATGGCATTTATATATATGGCTGCTCTCTGGTGACCTAAAGTGCGTTTATTATCCTCATTTGTATGTCGCTTTGGATAACAGTTTCTGTTAAATGACCAAATGTAAACATTATTCAATTAATTTCACCTTTATTTATATAGCGCTTTTTACAATTATAGTCTGTTCCCATACACAATGCCATAAACCCTAAAATTATATGCATGTTTTAAAGAAGTGATGTCCCATTTTGGTGCCTGCATCAAATTACATTATACAAATATGATTTTATATACACAAAGACATTAAATCCAATTGTCTGCATCAACTGAGATGTAACTTTTTAAAAATTTGGTTGTAAAAATACAATAAACAGGCCACTAAATGTTTCATCATCATACAGTGTACCAGCTAAATTTGGCTTTTTCTTTACCAATACGAGTAATACCACGAGTAGCCGTCATTTAACCTTTTATACTGTATATGATGCATACTGTACGGTGCAGTTAATAACAGTAGTGCTGATATACAGACAAATCAGAATGCAACAAGTCTGATGTTGAGTAAATACAACAGTTCGACACAGTTGCAAACTACTATTAAGTAGAGATTGGCAGCTGAAGTTTAATTGTTTTGCCATCAGATGGCGACCATATAATAATCAGTTATAAGTCTTTTAAGGGAGCAAATTATTTTCTTAGCAGACAATTTAAAATACTTCTAAACAAATTAAGATAACAGTCACACCAAGTTGATATCCCTTTTGCATCAACATATTTATACTATAGTAATCTAGTGTTTGCTTTGGCTTTTATGTGGTTAAATAATATTGAATAAGTCATTAAACTGTTGTATAAATGCAATATCCCACTGCGATATGGCTGTATATCAGCACTGCTGATTTGCTGTGGCTTCACAGTATACACACTATTCACAGCATTGCTGATATATTACAGTGCTATGAGTGTGATATTGCTCATATACATAGTTTCCAATGTACAGGAAAATCTTAAAGATAACTATTATGCCATGAGTTGAAATATACATTAAAAAAAAATAATAATAAAATAAACAGAAACTTATTTCGTGTTACTGTCAAAGCAGTCAACCTGGAATAATTATTTTCATTGCCATGACATCACAAACGCCAAAATTCACTCTCAGTTCATAATAAAGGGGACCTATTACGCAAAAATCACCTTTAAAATGAGTTTACACACAGTTGTGTGGCAAAAGTCTGTGAATATAACCAGCTTCTAATAGTTAAAACGTATTATTTATTTTAGAATCACACTTCATAAAAACATTCAGCAGAAACACTTTGATTGACATCTGAGGGGGAAAGCCCCTCCCATTAGTGACAATGGCTGTTTCTCAATTCCAAGGACAGACTTGCTTCTTGTGAAGAACGGTCTAGCCAGGTCACCTCGGTAGAATGAACTCAGGAGACTGCGAGAACAGAGAACTGTGAGAAATGAGATGCTGTGTTCATCTTGATGGTCACATGACCTTCACGCATTTTTAATGGAAAATTATTTAAACATTACAGCATATACAACGATTTATTGTTTTTCCCCTTTTCAAAATAAATACTCTGCATAAAGACTTCACAAATATATGTTGCACAATATAAATCAAACTGATTTTAATACGAATTTCAGCAAATAAACACCCTTAATGTGTTTATTCCTTTATTAAGATTAATGGTAATGTTTATATTCACCGTTTCATTTAGGGAAACTCCTGAGATAAATAAGTGATATCTCTGAACTTTAATAATAAATCATTATAAAATGCTGCGCTTTCCACCTCCAGTCGCAATGACTTCTGCGACTTTTAGAACGAGTTCGGTGCTCAAGACTGCATCCATGCGTCCTCGATATCAAGAACACATCCGGGAAGTTTCACGCGTCCTCCGTTCTTGCGGAGGTATTGGAACTGAACTTAGGTTGATGATGATGAAGCTATACGAGAACGCAAGATCACTGAAGAACGCATATTGAGAAACAGCCAATCTCTCGCTCATTAGCATAGAACATTTGTCTTGTTTATGAATCTGCCACTATGCTGACACATAGGCATTTTGTAGCTCCACCCTCTTTTGAAATGAGAGCTGGGAGCACAAGCTCATTTGAATTTAAAGCAACAATCGTCAAATCGACACAATTAGGATTAAATACTAAAAGGGAAAGTTTAAAATAGCTGTAAAACATTATTTGGGAAGTATTTTGAGCAGTAACTTCAAATACACAGTCTAGAGATATCAGAGACTTATTATATTGTAAAAATGGGCATAATAGGCTCCCTTAAATTATGTCATACAAGTATAAATATATGCAAAAGTTTTTTGTAGTGATAAGAATAGTCTAAATACTGTCAGCGGTCATGGTTGCTTAGCTTATGTTTGAATCTAGAATATTGATATTCCCATCAAAAACAGTGTGTTGGTATACATAGGCTTTATCTATTTAAAACAGTTTGAAATATGCTTTAAAAAAAGGCACCGGAGATCTAGACAATTGTTTTACGTGACAAACAGCAGCTTTATCTAAAAGGTCAAATGGCACAGCATTGTGGTAAACATGTAAAAGAAAAGATTTTGTCCTCTATTATTTGTCCACCATATCCATAATTCTTGTCTCACAAGACCAAACCATAAGAGAGGGTTCGGCAAAAGAAAGCAGGAGAGGGTCATAAGGCAGGCAGTATGGTGCGGTCTCAGACCATAGTGGTAAGTTTGTCTATGAGGTCATCGATGGTGTAGACGATGAGTTTGATGTCATCTTTTTCAGTCATGTGGTGTTGGCCGTGGCGTCGCAGAATGATGTCCACGTCGGGGCTTAGCACTCGGTCGGCCACTTGCATAGAGATGTGCCAGGGCACGTCCTCATCCTTCAGGCCATGAATGAGGCGCACGGGACAGGTGATGGGGATCGGGCTCTGTAGGATGCAGTGGTTTTCCGCCTCTTGCAGGAAGTCCATATTGACAGTATAAATGCCCTCCTGGTTACTTTTTGTAGGGATCGTCCAAATACCCTTGTCTTCGCACTCTTTTCTCACCTGAATAATAGATTCGAACTTGCTGACTGATTTCTGAATTTCAATATTCTAACATGCAAGACAAGTTATGAAGTATTTATAGCATTATATTTTTTGTTCTGAATTTTTTTTAATTAAATAGGACACATTCTAATATACAGGAAAGATTTGAAGCAACAATTTTATTTAACAATGTTACTTTTATTTAATCTATTCTTATACACATAATTAAGTATATACAAGTTTAAATATACATGTTTAAAATAATATATAGTGAATCCAGAAAGTATTGACAATGCTTCACTTTTTCTACATTTTTTATGTTACAGTCTTATACCAAAATGGATTAAATTCATTTATTTCCTCAATATTCTACACACAATACCCCATAATGACAATGTGAAAAAAGATTTTCTGATTGTTGCAAATTTATTTAAAAAAAAAAACCCTGAAAAATCACATGAACATAAGTATTCACAGCCTTTGTTCAATACTTTGTTGATGCACCTTTGGCAGCAATTACAGCCTCAAGTCTTTTTGAATATGATGCCACAAGCTTGGCACACCTGTCTTTGGGAATTTTTGCCCATTCCTCTTTGCAGTACCTCTCAAGCTCTATCAGATTGGATGGGATGGTGTACAGCCATTTTCTGATGTAGATGTGATTTTTCAGGTTTTTTATTTTTAATAAATTTGCAACAATTTCAAAAAATCTTTTTTCACATCGTCATTATGGGGTATTGTGTGTAGAATTTTGAGGAAATAATTTAATCCATTTTGGAATAAGGCTGTAACATATACACACACATATACATATATACACATATATATATATATATATATATATATATATATATATATATATATATATATATATATATATATATATATATATACACATATACATATATACACATAAATATATACACATACATACATACACACACACACACACACATATACATATATACATATATATATACATATATATATATATACACACACACATATACATATACATATATATATACATACATACATACATACATACATACATACATACATATATATATATATATATATATATATATATATATACATACATATATATATATTATACATACATATACATATATATATATATATTATACATACATATACATACATATATATACATATATATACATACATATATATACATACATATATATACATATATATACATACATATATATACATACATATATATACATACATATATATACATATATATATATATATATATATACACACACACACATATATATACACACATATATATATATATATATATATATACGTACATATATATACACATAAATACATACAGTATGTGTAAACCTTTATTACTGATTATCAGAAATATCATACAAACGCAAACATTTATTAAGCAGGATAAATTGATGTAATTATCTCACCTCTATAGGAAGTCCCTTGAAGGCTGTAACAAAATGATCTGCTGCTGTGGAAATGCCCACTAAGGCTTTTGTCTTCTCTGGGCGAGCGATGGCGGCCAAAAGCATAAGCCAGCCACCCATACTGGAGCCCACCAGGATCTAAGAGACAATCAACTACAGTACTTAAAGGGACAGTTCACCTGAACATGAAAAGTTGCTGTTAATTTAACACTCAACACAGTACTGAAGAAGATTGTTAATTGAAACTGTGGTCTTTGGCGATTCATAAAATGTCAGTCAGTGGCTAACATTATACTTTGAGAGTCAAAAACAGCATACACAGGCAAAACTTAATTAAATACCCTTGGCTTCTGATGTACATTGAGGTTTTGTGAAGCAAAATTTGTATCAAAGATAATAATTATGTACAGTATAGGATGTTCAGTTTCTTGCACTGATACACATGTTTTTTTTGTACTTTTAAAGTACTTGCAGTGAAGGTCATTTATTGGAGTCACCAAAGACCATGGTTTCAGTTTCTCAGTTTTCTACTTAAGAAGAAGCCTACCTCATGAATGACATAAGGGTTAGTACTTTAAAAGCTAATTGTAATTTCTGGATGAACTGCTCCTTTCAACTAATGACAGTTTTCAATGCCTTAATTAAAAATAGTACTGACATCTAGTGGTCATCTTTTAAAAATATTCTGAATTGAGTACATAAACATATAATAACACAAAATATTTCAGATGATTAAAAAAACTATGTGTTGCCTGGTTCTAATTTCTGTCTGGTGTCTGTGTAGTTTAGATTCAGAAGGTACTGGAAAGCCTTTGTAATTTTACCTGAGGACCTTCAGCAAGTTCATCCAACATGAACAGAACGTCTTTTTTCCAAGTCCCAATTGTGCCTTCAGAAAATACACCCTCAGAAGCGCCATGACCAGAGTAATCGAACCTGTGAATCCACATAAATTGATCTGAGATTGGTGTGAACTTTCACTTAAAGCAGAGATACCCAAACTAGGGATAACGTTTGATTTTGCCCTATATCCCATCTGAGAAGAGAGGGAAAATGATGGAGAATTTTAGGGGGAATGCTTTTAACAGAGATTGTCATTTTCTTTTATTTAATTAACTTTTTATTGATTTTACGCACGAGTGGTCACAGCATCTTTACAAGAGATTGTCCTTTCTAATTTAGTTTTTTTAACTGTTGAGATACAAATCACAAACTGGAATTAAATGTTTCAATTAAATGTTGTGAATGAATCAGATAAAAAAAGTGAATAAATAAATACAGCCATTTGATGGATAGCATACAATGAAGAAGACATCAGCAAGCGAATCAAGGCTAAGTGTATTTTTTATTGTTATAAATGGGATTGGTTATGTTTTTCATTTTAAGATTTTTATTTTAAGATTTTTATTACAATTAAGTATTTTAATTGTAATAAATTATAGTATTAAATTATATTATATAATAAATTATATAATGAATTCTAATAATAAATTATGAAATTACATTGACAACTGCCCAGTTTGGGATATTTACCTCTGGCCCACCACCCTCAATCAAGTTTAGTTTTTGGCACTTGTTTCATTATTATAACTAATGTAATCCATTACAAATTACTACCCATTATGGGCATCACTAAACATAAAACCCATAAAACCCTAAAACCCAACGGCTAGAAAAATTAAATATTTAAAGCCAAAGTAAAATGAAAATCTACTTTTTCCCCCAACCAGATTCAGCTCCATTTTCTAAATGTATGTTTTTCATTATTGCATACGTTTTGTTTACTAATACAAATGAAATTTGAATGAATAACATAGCAATGTTTTAACCTAATTATATGTAACGTTTAATCAAAATATATCATTATTGAATTTTCCAGTGACAATGTTTCTCTATTAAATGATGCCTACTAGTGGTCAAAAGTTTAAAAATTATTAATGTTTTTAAAAGTCTCTAATGATTACCAAAGCTGCATGTTTTTGTCAAAAACAGAATCCTAAAAGTTATCAGAGCAGCATATTAGTATGATTTCGGAAATATCAGTAGACTGGAATGATAATGCTAAAAATTTGGCTTTGCCTTTATAGGAATAAACTACATTTTAAAATAAACTACAACACTAGAAGAATATCTCACATCCTTTTCATCATATTATAACAGCATAATTTAACAATTGTCAATAATTTAGCAACTGAAGTAATTTAACAATAAAAGATTAATGTCTTGTGCTTGAAATGCATTTTACAATTTCAGATTGTACCAGAAGAAAGCCAATCAATGGTGAAACAACTGTGGCCATTTGTTTGGTTGTAGCTCCTGGATTGCCCTGAATCACATTGTGAGAAAGCTTTAAAAACAGCTGTGGATACAGTTTTGTGATCGAAGAAGCCAAAGCCTATAAAATGTTCTAGCCGTGTCAAATTACTGCCTTTTTTCCTAATGAAAAGCAACATGAATTGTCACGTTAATGAATGTCACATGGTGCCAAAACGTAAATACCACAAAGCCAAATGAAGGTCTGTAACCGAGGTCTACCATAACCAGTCAATTCAATCAAAGAGCAATTCGTCTCGCTCTATTAGTTTAGCACTAGCACGTGCAGATGATGACGTTTGATTCTTCCCAACTAACTTATGTTGAAGACTAAGACTCAATGGGTTCCATTTTCATAGTCTAGAGTGTGATTAGTAATGATCTTGTAAGATTAAGAGCTTGAGTTTCAATTTAAAAAGAAAATCTCATTGTCTGTACAAAAAGCTCATGATATTGCTCAATTGATTATTGACCTAGAAAAAGCACAGAATATGGAATCATTTTAACGCAACATCTGATCATTCTAAAGCATTGATGTATTTATGTACTCTCAGTCTTACATTTTTAAACTTCATTGCACATTGATACCTGAATATGACACAAACCTTAGGTAGGCATGACCCAGTGACTTGCAGAACTCCTCCAGGGCTTCTGCCTTCGGGCCGCTCATGTTGGATCCATAACCAGGGAGGAACACAACACCAGGACTCTTTCCCTTCACTCTGCGATACGCCAGCTTTGGAAGATCTGGACGTGATATGTACTGTATTGTAGATTTCTGTCTAACACCTGCAGATAAACACAACAGCATGTCAGCTGGGCATTGTCCCTGCATTTTGTTTTAAACCTGTGTTATCATTCAAAAGTCTGTAAGATTTTCCTACACTCTCAAAAATAAAGCTACGACAGCTGTCACTGGGGTGGTACCTTTTCAAAGTGTACGCATTTGTAACTAAAGGGTCCTTTATTAATACCTCAAGGCTACATATTAGTACCTAAAAAGTGCAAAAGTGTACGTCTTGAAATTTTGTGGTAGTAATATATACCTTTGAGGTACCAATATGGACCCTTTACAGTACAAATGCGTACCACCCCAGTGACAGCTCTCATACATACCTTTATTTTTGAGTGTGTAGGACTACAGTTAAAAAGTAACATTGTATACTACAAGATAGCTGTATTGACATTCAATAACTATTTTCCATTGTAAAATGTAACATTCTTAAGATAGAAAAACTAAAGCTTTAAAAATAAAAGCAAGAAAATTAACAGAACAATCCTGAAAATGATCAGAAATCATGTTAATATGCTGATTAATGCAATTAATAAAACTATTGTGACACTTAAAATTCTAGTGACAGAGTCTATATTTGTTTAGAACAGGGGTGCCCAAACTTTTTTGTGGTGATGGGGCAAAAAACAAACTTGATTGAGAGCTGTGGGCCAAAAGTAAACATACCAAACTGTATTACATTCACGTTTTCATGAGTGATTTCCTCATTTATTTCCTAATATATAAAAATAACTACAAAACATTGCTTTAAATTATATTAACTAACGCAGAATATTTATAAAAATGATAATAAACTTATTACAGTAAAAACATGATCAACACAATAGAGTTAAATGCTGAATACACTAAGCTGCACCTGCCTTTGGCTTGATTTGCTCACCGATGTCTTGTGCATTGCCTGATATCGGTCTAGTGAGAGTATTTACATTTTAAACAATCAGATTCATTTACACAACAAACAAATGTTACATAAAATTTTGAAATGACAAACTCTGTCAAAGATAATCCTCCATTCTTCCTCTGTTCTCAAATGGGATGGTGGGCCAAATCAAACAGCAAGACCCAACTTTGGACCGCAGGCCCTAGTTTGGGCATCTCTGGTTTAGAATGTATTTGAAAGCATTTCAACCGCATTTTACATTTAATTTATTGCATTTGAATATAAGTAATGCTAACTGAGGAACAGTTGTTTGCAGGGGCGGACTTAACCAATAAGCAATGCAAGCAGCTGCTTAGGACCCTGACCAATGCCAAGAAGCCTATATTAATCATCCTATAGCTCTTCAATTATATGTTGTAAAATCGGTCTATAACCAGTAAGATTTTCGCGTTATTACTTCTTTTATAAAACCGTGGCGCCTCTTGAATAGTGGAACGTTCCTTCTCTTACAGCACATGCAAATATTAAAATCTAATCACAAGAATGGCCACATGGCTTGTGAGCTTGTTTTTTTATTTGCTAATTTATTGTAGTTAATTTACATTAGGAAGGTTCCACTTAAAAATATATTTTTAACATATAGTTTATTTACAAAGTAAAACCATGAATCTATAGAGAAAAAAAATATCTATATAGAAAGAGTGTTTTAAGTTTCAATGCTAGGGCCCCATACCTGGAATTGCTTATGGCGCCCAAATCACTAAGTCCACCCCTGGTTGTTTGTATATTCCCATATAATCGGACATTTTCCTTAATAATATAATTTCAGAAAAGTATTCTTTGACAATTCTAAATAGGGAAATCATATAAGCAGCCAACGACTATCCATTGTTCACAGTCGATTAAATGGTGTTAATGTTGTTTTGAAGTCATCATAGTCATCATTTCAGACTTAACATTCAAAGTAGCGTGGTAAACAATATAAATACCGTGTCACATGTTGTCACTGCTCAAAAAATGAACGAATGTGCACATATAAAACCAACTTTAACGTTACCTCAATGTTGTGCTTTGGTTTCTTTACTTTTCAACTTATAATAAGCTCAATTTCACTCTTAACTGAGTCGAAAACATTACATGACATAAAAACGACTTGAAACACGTGTAAACAATTTAAAAAACGATATTTTCCGTAATTATATCTACAGTTTTAAGCAAAAATATGCAACGCTATTCAGACCCCTCAGGCGTCTTAATGCCACACCCCCTTATTTTAGCTAGTTTTTATCAAGCGTGGTTTTCTAGCATGTTTTCTAGTATACTTGAACTGACCCTGGAAAACCTTGAACCCGACAGTGCCAACAGTTCCATTGCCCGAGTTGTGTAAAAGTCCTCTCCAACAATGCTTGAGTACCACCGCTGCCATGCTGTTTCACCACCCACCCCAGAAATAACGCGAGAGTACGCGGGGTTGCCAAGTTATGAAACGCTTATGAAATCCCCCATTGCTGGAGTTTTGTCATGTTGCCAAATACTTGCCATATTACTATTTTAACCCTCACTTTCTTTGAGTAACACACAGATAAATAGAAGACAAAAAAGACGTAGAAAAGCAATTCAAAAAGAGTAATAGCCTATTAAAATCTAAAGTATAACATAAGGATAAGGATAAGGATAATAATTTAGCAGCTGCAAAATTCGTCAGAAGAGTCTGTCAGATTCCTGGCTGAAAGATGTCAGTGAATCTGTTTTTAGCTTTTGATACAGTTCAGTTACCACCCTGATTAAAGAGATTCTGAAACTGTTATAATGGTTTCCACTACAAATAACATTTTAAGATGTGTGCTTTTATTTAATACCTTAACTAAATAAAGAAACCGGAATCCGCCCTTGGCTGTATTTCATAGAGTTTTGTTTAGGACCCTCTTTTGAAATTTTGTCCAAGGAATGATTAGATTAATACATTACTACACAAGGTATCTTGATGGGTTCTGCAAATGAAGCCAATGTCCACTCCACTGAAGAAAATTAATGAAATACACTTTTATTAATAAAATAAATCATGTGAAAAAGAGAATAAAACAATTACAAGAACAAAACAAAATCCTTTACTTTATTTTATACTTTACTTTATAGAGGGCCTAAGACATTCAGTATATATAAGTCTCCGCTGGTGCATGCTGTAGTCTATACAGTATTCATGATGTTACTGCTGATAAACTTGGGAATTGCTATATCAGGAGAGCTTGTAGTACATCTCTAAACATGTAAATCAACATTTCGGCAGTCTATCAGGGTTATCCAGCCCTGAAGTCATATTTTTTTAGCTGGCTAAGGATTCTTTTGGAGGTAACGTTTACACTTCCTCCAGGTTGCGATTGTAGCAATTGGTTAGAACTGTTATCTGGACTGCCCTTATGACCCACTTCAGTAGCCTTAGCTGTCTTTGATCTCTTCGAACTGTCTGTCGAAGGCGCCTCTCTCGCTTCGTCTCATTGCTAACAGCTGTCTGTAAGCATTGGAACATCAGAATATACAGTATAAGGTCTTTTACAATTAATTTCAATAAACCAACCAGACACCACAAATGTTAAAGCCTTACATTTTAACAGTATCTGGGGTGTTTTGTGACATTCTGTGTGGTGTTTTTAACATGACACAACAGGTAACACAAAATACAACTCCTGTTATAATCATAAAAACATTACAATTTAATGTGGGGGGTTTATTTCTCATTTCAGCAGTCAAAACTCTTTTACTTTGTGTTTTTTAAAGGTCACCTTATTGTAGCTAAATGCAAATTGAAAAAGTGGTTAAAATGTCATAAATTTCCTTTTTCTTATAGGCCTGGAAATCAAAAACTTGAGGACACATTTATGTTTCTGAAGATTACTGAAGTACATATTTCAACAAAATAAATAAACATTCATTCATTCATTTTCTTTCGGCTTAGTCCCTTTATTCATCAGGGGTCGCCACAGTGGAATGAACCACCAATGCATCTAGAATAGGTTTTACACAGCAGATGCCCTTCCAAAAGCAACCCAGTATTGGGAAGCACCCATACACACTCACATGGCTCACTCACACACATTACGGCCAAATTAGTTTATTCAATTCACCTGTACCGCATGTCTTTGGACTATGAGGAAAACCCGAGCACCCAGAGGAAACCCACGCAAACACAGGGAGAACATGCAAACTCCACACAGAAATGCCAACATACCAGTCGAGACTCAAACCAGCGTCCTTCTTGCTGTGAGGCAACAGTGCTAATCACTGAGCCACTGTGTCACCCCACATCGTTCAAGAAAAAAAGTTTTTGTTTATTTTTTTGTTGAAAATATAAAGAGCTAAAGGAAAAAAAGAAATGAGCAATATAAAGAGAATTGTGTGTATTGGTCATTTTAGTACATCACAGACTAGCATCGTGTTTCTCAACATTTTAACAACATCATAGAAAGTGTTTCATATTCAAACCTTTACATTTCCAAACTTATGAAATACAAGACATAACTGCAGTAGGGGGGACATTTAGAAAATAAAAATGTAATTTTCATGTATAAACACACAGACACTCACACTCACACAGACACACACACACACACACGCACACACGCACACACGCACGCACCACGCACACACACACACACACACACACACACACACACACACATACCCGTTTGTCGGGATAGAGGGACAATTTTTGATATTTAGCAGAAATCAGACTGGGCATAGGGTTATGGGGACACTGGGTTCCAGTGGTGCTAGAGCTACAAAAACATATCAAAAATCATGAAAAAAATCAGCGAACCTATACACGACTTAAAATTAAAAGATTTTCTTATAACAACCGAGATATAAAAAAGGGATTTTTTTCAGACTTTTTGGTGGGTTGTAAAGACTTTTCTGTAACACTGTTTATAAGGACAGTGTGGTGTATAAGGTCAGTGATGTCATCATACACACACAAAGTATAACCTGGTTTGAAAGGACACATGGTGTGTAAGGCCGCTTCACCATACACACACACAAAGTATAACCTGGTTTGAAAGGACACATGGTGTGCAGGGCCACTTCACCATACACACACACAAAGTATAGCCTGGTTTGAAAGGACACATGGTGTGTAAGGCCGCTTCACCATACACACACACAAAGTATAACCTGGTTTGAAAGGACACATGGTGTGTAAGGCCGCTTCACCATACACACACACCAAGTATAACCTGGTTTGAAAGGACACATGGTGTGTAAGGCCGCTTCAACATACACACACACCAAGTATAACCTGGTTTGAAAGGACACATGGTGTGTAAGGCCAGTTCACCATACACACACACCAAGTATAACCTGGTTTGAAAGGACACATGGTGTGTAAGGCCAGTTCACCATACACACACACCAAGTATAACCTGGTTTGAAAGGACACATGGTGTGTAAGGCCAGTTCACCATACACACACACCAAGTATAACCTGGTTTGAAAGGACACATGGTGTGTAAGGCCAGTTCACCATACACACACACCAAGTATAACCTGGTTTGAAAGGACACATGGTGTGTAAGGCCAGTTCACCATACACGTAAGGCAGACAATAATAATAATAATAATAATAATAATAATAATAATAATAATAATAAATTCATTAAGATGTCATTTTTGCTTTCTCCATTGACTGCTGTTGTGCAATTAAATTTAGTGCATAAGTTGTACATAACTCTTCATATCAGTAAATACGTTGCAGTTAAATGTACATAAGGAGAAAAAAAACTCTACATTTCTCCATCTAGAAAATATCAGTATCTCCTATCAAATTCTGTCAGGCTGAATTCTGTATACTTCTGTCAAAAGTTTACAGTAAAACACAGCTTTAATCTGATGGTATTTACAGGCTGTAGGTTGGCCAACACTCATTAAAACATCCACAAGGACAAACTCAACCCCACCAGCGCATGCACAGTGGAGTTTTTCCATGTCCCAAACTAACGGTCAACATGCAATCATGTTTCACAACCACACTACGATCAGTGTGTCCAGAGTCTGCCATTGCCCACTGCACCGAATCATACATGACCTGAGAAAAGAGCTTTTTCAGAGTGAATCTATTATGCCATTTGATTGAACATTATCACTAGTCAGAAATGTTTGACAATAAATGCAGTATAGAGAAACCAGTTCAATCCCTTCTCTCACTTTCTGATCAAACACGATACACTTTACTGATCCATAGCCCATAGAATCTACCTTTAGAAGTGGCCTGGACTTTTAACAACAACAACAACATGGATAAAGGAATCTCATTTTTTCCAAATATAACTAATCACACCTGCTCCTTACCAATCCACTCTTCAAAAACATGTTTATCTACTTTGGGATATTGTCACAAAATATATAAGTGAGTGTATGTTAAAACCTACCGCTTTTAAAAAGGATCTATATCAGAGTTCATTAGCTTGGCTAGAAAATGTAAAAGTAAGGGCTTATAGATTGCAACAAGCATAATATAACAATTCACAAATTGGATGAACAGAATTCAACCAGTCCTGTTTGTATAGCGTAGGTTTATAGTCTCAATACAATTAAACAACCTCAATTCTCAGACAACCTAATGACATTTTTATAATTCTGTCAGGTCCACTTCATCTTTAACCGTCTTTAAAGAGGATTAATTGACTATTAGCATATACAGGCTGGTCATCTAATTAGAAAATCTTCAAAGTTGATTTCACCAATTTCACTCAAGAAGTGAAACTTGTATAATGTATACATTCCTTTTACACAGACTGATATATTTCTGGTGTTTAATTCTTTTCATTTTGATGACAACTAATGAAAACCCCAAATTCAGAAAATGAGTAATACTTAAGACCAATACAAAGAAAGGAGTTTTAGAAATCTTGGCCAACGGAAAAGTCTGAAGATGAAATGTATGAGCATGCACAGCACCCAATACTTAGTGTGTGTAATGAATGCATACATTTACAAGCTTCACTTCTGAATGGAATTAGTGAAATAAATCAGTTTTTTGATGATATTCTAATTATGACCAGCACCTGTAGTTTGGATTGGTGGTATGGTTCTGGGTAAGAACTCCATGCATACAGAGCAGGGAGACCAGTAATAACCCCCCTAAAAGTAAGCAGAACAGAACAAACAATGTATTGCAGATATCATGTTGGTAATAAATGTACAAAATAATTCATGAATTTAGACTTAAGACTGATTCAAGGGGAATTTGAATAAATCCAGACTGAACAAGAGGAAGAGCTGGGGGTGGAGGAGAGTAAATGAGTTCTGGAGAACGCGATAGCAGATGATAATACTGAGGCGCTAAATATATGTATGCTGTGATAAAGGTCATATTCCTATAGGTAGACGTGATGAGGTAACAGTCAGCTGATGCAAGCTTGACTAACGTTACCTGCCAGAACTGATGTTATACAGTACACTGCTTGCTCTTTTGTTGTTTTGTGGAGACTGTGAATAGGATGGCAACTTGCTGTGGTCCCACCAAGTATATTTACCTCAGTAGTTGATTTCATTATTTTTGACTACTACACTTAACTCATCTGTATTTAAGCAAAGATTTTTGAAAATAATAATGTACGTTTGTCATTAGTAACACACAACACGTTTCGTATTTTCACTGAAAATGAAAGGAGTCAGTTATGTTAGCGGGTTCGTTTTGTTTTAAATATGTATACGGTGAAGATGACGATCATATAAATATGTAGCTATTCTACGCCTCAACATTTGTGGTGTCTGTTAAGTTAATATTAAAATGAAAATAGGCAGTTCCTTATATCATGTTTTCATTTTATTGTTAAGATGAAACACCGTAGCCAGGATGATGTGAATGAGGTTATAAAGTACACAGTTTCCTTTAGAAATTTACCCGACGTGTCCTCGGGAGTTTGTTTTCTCTGAGCCTACAAGGAGAGGATATAAGAATGAACTTTATCGGCTACTTAATATTGAGGAAAAAGCCCCAATCTGTTTTCCGATGTCTCCGTTTTCCCCATCCACACTAACACGGAGCAGCAGTGTTTTAAAAATGAAAACAGCCTCTCCAGCATTTTCAAAAACCTCAGTTTTCAGAGCTTGAAAACCGTAGCAAAACTTATGCGTTTTAAAACTAAAACGTATTAGTGTAAATGGGGCCTAAGTTAGGTTGTTCCTTTTGTTGGCCCTTCAGACACTGCTCATTGGTGACAATGACACTATTTTCAATAAAAGACCTCATCACAGCTTGTATCTCCTCTTCAGACCATGGTCCCTTCACACACCGCCGTCATGAAACATGGAAACCTGAATTATACAAAACAAAACAAAATGTGTGTCATTGGATTTAGATGTGCTAAAAATCAAGTTTGATTATTTTCATTGACAAGACATTTCATTAGGCCTGGTTTATACTCGACGTGTCCGCTAGTTCGCTTGAGTGTGTGTGGCGAATGTGACATCATCGCTGTTTTTGCAAAGGTTCGTTGTGGGTGTGTGCAACATTATTTTGGCGGAGCGCACGAGACTCGAGCGAACAGTTTGCATGGCGCCGCATTTGATTTGAATTGAGTATGAAACACTTAAGAGATTTTGTCTGAAACAGAACAACTTTACAGATATCTTTATGATCAATGATCAATAATTCGTGGCTAGAAATTGCAACAGCAGTGAGAAAGGAGGAAAAGTTTGGAAACACCAGAGGGATAAGTTTGTTAAAGCCAAAAGAGGCCATGGCAAAAGTGAAGACCCGGATACACAATTACAGTTTTTCCACAAGTCATAGGTTTAACACTGATGTTTATGTTACAATTTTGAATTTAAAACAATTTGATAGTTACAAAACTAAAATTAAGGAACAAATTATTTCTTTGATAACTGGAAAGAAATATTTGAAGCTATCAGTTTACAATATACTGATGCCTTTTTCTCTAGGCTTTATTGGTGATGATGGTCAGGAATGTTGGAGCATTATTGCCTTTTCAGCATAAGTATAGGACAGAAACTAGCCAGACAGTAATGTGAGAATTGTGGAGCGGGCTAAATCTAAAAAACATCAGTATTTTTTAGTGAGTGTACTTTATTTTTTGCTTTTATTCTTGCCATAATAAAAATATATATTTGTAGAGCAACTCATGTTCTCTTGTCATTAATATTTGAATAAACTTTAATACGTAAAACTGTCCGAGATATGAACAAAAGCAAGTGATGCATCAAAGTTTGATTAAATAAAATCTTGAATGCTTATAAAAATCCTTATAATTATTAAAATCAACTATAAAAACAATAAAAATAATTAGTTTAAAAATCTCAAATGATATGACGTAGTTCTGGACACTTCCTACTTTCCGTTTATCCGTCTGACTTTAAGCTCAATTTCTTTTGACCGCCCCCATGTTGTTTTAAAGAATATCACAACGGTGAATGCGGCAAGTATAAAAGCCTCGTCCGTTTCGTCAGGGGCACGTGCAGTCAGTAGAGGTGCAGTGCAAGAGAAAGTATAAATCCAGCTTGTTAAAAAACAAAGTACATCAAGCTTCTTTAAAATATACTATATAAATACACATAAAAATGTATGCTTTTTATTATTAATGTGTTGAATGACCATTAGCAAGTGTGCCTAGTGATGGACATGACACTGCATTTTAATAATACCTTGAGAAACCAAGTCAGGAAGATGAGGTGAACCAGAAGTTGAAGGTGAACACATGCAGCACTCCCCATGGTCATCTAAAAAAAAAAAAAGATTTTTTTTATAAAAAAAAAAAAAAAATATATATATATATATATATATATATATATATATATATATATATATATATATATATATATATATATATATATATATATATATATATATATATATATATATATATATATATATATATAAAAAGAGCCTATCTGCCTACCAAGTCATGTGTGCAACATTACCTGAAGTGATACCCTGTTTGGTAACACTTTATAATAACTACACACTATAAATAATTTTTTAAGCATTAGCAAATAGTTAATTCATTATCTGTTAAGCATTAACTCTACATTAATAAACGTTAGTAAGCAGTTTATAACTGCAGCTACAAATGCTGTGTTCTTGACTTACAAACATATTTATAATGTGCTTAATACTTGTACTTTCATACTTTGTTAATGATTTATTTTTCATTACTAAACTGAATTTAAAAGTAGTTGAGGGTTTTTAGGATCATTCAGAATGAGTTAGTAAATGATTAATAAACTATTGAAATCAACATTATTATGTCTTATTATTCAGGCATATATTAAGGGTTACTATGTATGTTAATAAATGCTTTATTAACTCAACTTCATCCAGTTTTGTGACCTAATCTAAAGTGAGGACTGTTTATGCTTTATAAATCCCTTATAAATGACAAATAAAGGCTCGGTTAAATTCTAAACAGGAAAAATGACATTATTCATTCATTTTCATTTAAAGATACACAAATAAAACTGTACTTCAAATGAAAAATAAATCTTTGCGAACTTATCTAAAATAAAATAACTGTAGAGTTTAAACATTGCATCTTATTATATTGTTAAATTATTATATTGTTGTTGTTGTTTTATGCCATATTTTGACACTCCTGTTATTCAGCAATGTTTAAACTTTACAGTTTACAATTTTATTTTTTAGAAAAGATTGCAAAGATTATTGTTCATTTGATTCTGAGCCTTTAATTGTCATTTATAAGGGATTTATAAAGCATAAATAGACCTCACTTTAGATTAGGTCACAAAATTGCATGAAGTTGAGTTAATAAAGCATTTATTAACATATTAGTTAACTATTAGTATATGCCTGAATAATAAGATATATAAATGTTGATTTCAATAGTTTATTAATCCTTTACTAACTCATTCTGAATGATCCTAAAAACCCTCAACTACTCTTAAATACAAATGGTTTGTAAATAATGCAATACTTAATTTAGTAATGAAAAAATAAATCATTAACTAAGAATGAAAATACAATTATTAAGCACATTATATAGGTGCTTATAAGTCAAGAACACAGCATTTGTAGCTGCAGTTATAAACTGCTTACTAACGCTAATTAATGTAGAGTTAATGCTTAACAAATAATGAATTCACTAGATGCTAATGCTTAGTAAATGATTCATAGTGTGTAGTTATTATAAAGTGTTACCAAGGTGGGTAATGTAGTTTAAAATTTTATTACCATTAAAACAGTGTTTGATCATTACGATTTTGAAAACTTGCAGTAAATTCTATCCAGCCAGCATCAGTCTGATGCAAACGCAGTGGCAGCATGCAACGTTTTTTTTTTAATGAGAAGAAATAGCAGAAGCACAGGGAGATTTCAGCCTTCTGAAAGGACCAAAATGTGAGGTGTGGTCATTTTTTGGATTTCAAAAGTCCTGAGTGAAACTTAATAGAGTATGATCACCCTGTCTGCAGAACATGCAAGAAGTAATTAGCTGCTATAGGGGCAAATACTTCAAATTTACAAATGCAAGGCAAGTGGACCTCAATACTAAAACTACATCTGGGAAATATTAATAATATGAATCTTCCAAGAAGAAAAGATTGCAGCAAACAGCTTTGAGCCAAAGACGAACTAACAAGTTCAGACAAGACCAGGGTGACATTTAAGGAATAATAATGTATATTAATTTTTCATTTGTTACACAGATTTTCTTTACCTCATAAATAATTACAGGGACATATTGAACTGGGGTTAAATGTTTTAAATGCAACCTGACTATACATCTATTTTGTACAGTGTACAAAACAATTGTTCAGACAAGATGATCACAAAAAGTTATAGTAACAATTATAATAGTATTACAACCCCAAATCAGAAAAACGCAAATAAAAAAAGTAGTGATTTCTAAATTGTCTTTGACTTGTATTTCATTGCAGACAACACAACAAACATTTTTTAATGTGGTCCTCGTGATTTTTACTGTTTTATTATTATAATGTTTTTCAAAATAAACACGTATTCCGATTTTGGTTTGTTGATCAACATATGAGATGTGCCCCTGGCTTGCTTAGTTGGGGACACTTAATTTCTAGCAATTATCATTGATTTAATGACACTGATCATGTGTAAACCGAACTGACGATGCTTTTGCATTCAGTAATGAACCACCTTAAACTGAAAATAGAGCATTAATCTTTTCATTATACATTATTGACACTGTATTCTATTAGACACTGTTAGATTCTGTTCAGTGGTTTGACAATTTGAATTGTTAAAGCGCTACATATATAAAGGTGACTGATCGTTTTCAGTGTGCATCCATCTTTTTTAAACACCTTCATCTCATTTTAACTAAACCATGATAATATTGATAATCATGATAATTTGGGTCACCATAAATGTGATTTGAAATTTTCATAAAGTTTCATCCTGAGTCACAATGAATAGAGATGACAAGAAGTTAAGCTTCTAACAAAATTTCTAACCATCACACATTTTAATATAGGTCAACCTAGAGATCCCAGCTTACTACATGAGATATGTTGGGAAAATCATTGAGATTATACCTTGAGCTGCAGTCACGGAGAGGTGAGGTGATGCAAAAGTCATAGAAGCCAACATTTCTTCATCGTCTAAAAACAAAACAAGACAGAAAATGCCTATAGTATCAACTACGGTAGGCGATAAAATATTCAAACATGTTTGAACAGTAGGCTAAATGTATAAAAAAGCCTATTTTAAATATTTCACCAAAACAACTGCAAAATTCGCAACACAGAATACAACAATTTGAGTAGCCTTAGGGAGCCAATTTTAACAGTACCTTTGAATGTGGACGCATTAGGAAGCTGCTCTGATTGAGAGTCTGAATTTACCTTTGCTTTGACATGGACCAGTGGTTAGAGTACTGTGATGTTTCATGGAACACATTTTCAGTGTTTTTAGTAGCTGTGGTGGAAATGTCCTCTATTCAGTATGGACTGGACTTCATCAGTGGAAGACTCAGGGTTTGAGCATGAATGTCATCACAAATCCAGAAGACGGTGTCCTTCTATAACTTGAGTTTGTTTGTGTCACGTGTGTGTGTGTGACACAGACAAACTCAAGGTATAGAAGGACACTGTCCTCTGGATTTGTGATGACATTTATGCTCAAATCCTGATTCTTCCACTGAAGTCCAGTGTGTGGCACACACAGGAAAACACACGTGTTGGGGGGACACCATGGTTAGAAAAGACCATCCATACTGAATAGAGGACATTTTCACCACAGCTACTAAAAACACTGAAAATGTGTTCTAATGGAACATCACAGCACTCTAACCACTGGTCCATGTCAAAGCAAAGGTAAATTCAAACTCGCCTAACAAGCAGAGTTGCAGCTCTGGGTGACTGAACCGCTGATCTTGATTCGGCCTCTGTACAAGGGAACACAAGGGAGATTCAGTGCTTGGCTTTCCTCAAGTCATAAAACCACATATGGGTATAACATATTCAACTTACATCCCTGACAGACAAAAATCTACTTAAAATATCTATCAAGACACAAAATAATCCTCTACAAATGTCTGATATTGACATGTTTTTGCATGCTGCAAACCTTTAGGCATGCCATGCATTTCCAGAAGTTGAAAAGAACATTTACTCAAAACTTAACTGACCACTGGTAACGTCTGTGAAGAAGAACAGCGGGTGACACTTCCTGGTGCTGGACACCAACTTCTCCAAATTCCTCTTTGGCAGATGAAGTGCCACACTGACCTCAGACACAATGCACCTAAACAAAGAACAGACATATACAGAGATGAACAGGCATCAACTGGAATAAGAGGGACACCCTCACTCAAACCTGATGTAGAAAATCAAACACAATGATAAAAGATGAATATATGTCCCAACGATTTTCAGACTCTACCTGCAATATAACTGATAAATATGTCCCTTAGGAAACTAAACATTCATACATCCCATAATAAACAGCTGAATTTAAACTGACCTCATGCTCAGTTTGGTGAGGGATTGGATGACTGACTGCTCTCAATTCTGTATCTGTTAAAGAGAACACAGGACATGAAGGCACAGTGCTTTGCGAGACCACAGTGTTTACCAGCCATTGCTAATTCAAGCAGGGTTACGAATAATAAATACAGGTCCAGGTGTAGAATACAGCAACCGACAGGCCCACTATTAACTAAAATATAATTAAAATACTATTAACAACTTTAATTTATATTGTTGTTTGTACAATCAATAATCACAGACTGAAAACACTGGCCATAATATCCATTCAAGATCCAGTGATGTGTAACCCCTCAGTTTAGCCTGCAGTGTGTCACTAGCTATGTTTCCATCCAAAAATGCAAATTAACTTTATGCGCAAAACTGGATTACCGCATAAGATCCATCCAACGAGTCAAAGCGAACAAAATCATCACTTCCTGATTAACTGGCGCCAAATATCATCAGTAAACACTGAATTTACTGCAGTTAGAGAGGCGGCGTCAATCTTTCCTTCATCTAATTAATGACTTGTGCTTCAGAAGGCAATCCTAACACGCAGTGAACGTGCGGTGGCGTTTGAAGGCGTGAGACGCGGAGCACAGACGCTCTTGATTCTGGAGGTCATTAATAATATAATAACACTAATACTGAAATGGTCAAGGCGTTTTAGAATGACCAAAACAACGTTTCAGATGCTTTACAATGTGTTCAGCCTGCTGGTTTGTCCATTCACACACATTTTTATCATCACATGATCTCTTGTAACAAAATCACATGACCTTTTTTAATGTGCGTACTGGAATTTGTGCTGTAAATGTGCTTCCATCACAGTTTATGCGCATCTTATCGAATAAAAATGTAAGCGCATCATGGCGTTTCCATCAACCTTTTTGTATGCCTATAGTATCAACTAAACAACAAGGACGGTAGGCAATAAAAATTCACATTAGGGAGCTGCTGTGATTGAGAGAGTCTGAATTTACCTTTGCTTTGACATGGACCAGTGGTTAGAGTGCTGTGATGTTCCATTAGAACACATTTTCAGTGTTTTTAGTAGCTGTGGTGGAAATGTCCTCTATTCAGTATGGATGGTCTTTTCTAACCATGGTGTCCCCCCAACACGTGTGTTTTCCTGTGTGTGCCACACACTGGACTTCAGTGGAAGAATCAGGATTTGAGCATAAATGTCATCACAAATCCAGAGGACAGTGTCCTTCTATACCTTGAGTTTGTCTGTGTCACACACACACACGTGACACAAACAAACTCAAGGTATAGAAGGACACCGTCTTCTGGATTTGTGATGACATTCATGCTCAAACCCTGAGTCTTCCACTGATGAAGTCCAGTGTGTGGCACACACAGGAAAACACACGTGTTGGGGGGACACCATGGTTAGAAAAGACCATCCATACATTTCCACCACAGCTACTAAATAAACTGAAAATGTGTTCCATGGAACACACTCTAACCACTGGTCCATGTCAATGCAAAGGTAAATTCAAAGTTTATGCGCATCTTTTCATATTTAATAAAAAGTTTATCCTACTCAGTTATGTGCATACGTTTTTTATGTGCATTTTCAAAATGCACATCAAAATAGGTGGATGGAAACATAGCTAAAGTCACTCACCTTTAACTGGATTCATATATTTGAGTTCTGACTTTGAATTCTCGTCTCTTCCTGCAAGGATGTGATTAATGGCATCCCGAAGGGGAGTAGTTCACCGTGAAATGACAGAATCTGCTTAGGAAAATAAGAACAAAAATTAACAACAACACAACTTCACATCTCACTGATAGCAGATCTTAAAATATGTCAGTTTCGATGTTTCATCTGAAGATGCACACCAGTAATGTATTTTTCTAAGACACGTTTATAAAAGCTACTTAAATGTCCTAATTGAACTAAGGCCTAACACTGACGTGGTCTAAACCAGGGGTCACCAACCCTATTCCTGGAGATCTACCTTCCAGCAGGATTCAGCGCCAACCCTGATCAAACCTGAAACTTATTAACTAGGACCTGAAACAGCACTTGATAATTACAGACAGGTGTGTTTGAGGTTGCTACTGAAATGTGCAGGATGGTAGCTCTCCAAGAACAGGGTTGGTGATCCCTGGTCTAAAGTGATCTCTTAGAAATGCAATATGCTTTACTAATACAACTACAAGAGTATGCACGCAGGTGTGTGGGCATATATGTGTGTGTGTGTGTGTATATATATATATATATATATATATATATATATATATATATATATATATATATATATATATATATATATATATATATATTTATTATCATTATTGATATGTGATCACCCTCCAAAATTTGTATGTTCTTGGTCATGTAAAAATCTAAAATTTGCGACACTCCAAGACTAATATACTGCTTATATACATTAAAACTAATATATATATATATATATATATATATATATATATATATATATATATATATATATATATATATATATATACATAGTGCTAATTAAAACTACTGTATAATATCACAAAAAAATCTAAACATAAGGTAAATAAAATAACGTAAATACATAGCATGGCACAATACAATTCCTTGTCCTATTAAGCTGTCTACATTTAACGGATATTTAAAACAAATCAATTAAACTCGTTTTATTTTTTTTTCATTTGCCAATATTTAAAAGGTTATGAGTTTATGAAATGACTCGTTTTACTGTCAAGTTCAACTGTGCATTGTTGTTCTTTGTATGTGGCTTTGGACAGAAGCGTCTGCTAAATACCATATCTATACATAACACTTGTCATTCGTACCTATAAAAAGGCTTTATTATTGTTTTTATAATAGATTTCTTACCTGCTCTCCACAGCGTGCACTTCCTGAACTTCCGGGAAAATGAATCATCTGTTCATAGACGTAGTACTCTCCCATCCAGCCAATCAAAATGACCAATGCTGATACGAGCATGCGCAGAGTTGAATTAGCGTCTAATTTCCCGCGTTGTGTATAATGTCCCGCGCTTGTGTATAATTTCCCGCGCTTGTGTGTGCTGCATGCAGGGACCACAACAACCGATAGGGGGCAGTGGCGGACACACAGGTTTACAACATATGTCAGGTTTTTGGTATGAAAAGACTTTTTAGAAAACCACTTCTTATGTATTAAAACACGCTGAAAAAAGGTTTTAGAGGGTTTATTTTATGAGGACAGCAAACTGTCCTCATATACGACAGGGTCCTCATTTCACTAAGAAAAGTCTTGAAATCTGTCCTTCTAAACCGTAAAACAAACACACGCACACACACACACACACACACACACACACACATACAGGCATATAGTGTTTACAGGGACAGCATGTAACCACTGTGGTTTAGGGGGACACACCTTTCCTTACAACCTACAAATGAAATTTATATATCAAACAATCTGTTATGGCCTCATTAAAATACATCTCACTTAAAAAATCACATGTGACCATGGAGTTGTGGAAAAATTACACCTGTTTTTTTCTTATAGGGTCATCTGTCAGGTCAGACTTATAGGGTCAGACTTATAGGGTCATCTGTATCATGGTTTGTTGGGACACACAGGTTAAAGGGTCTGCTTGTGTAAATCATTCATACACAACAAGCAAAGTGGTTTAAAGGGTTTACCAGTGGTTCGAACGTGGTTTACCAGGACCAGTAACAACAAAAACACTGACTGGGGTTAGATGCATACTTCAAGAAAATTATAAATGAATGAGAACTTTTTAAATTGTTTCTTAAACATCGTTGATAAAAATCTGTGATACACATTTTTGCTGTGTACATGTACACACAATGTGCTAATTCATAGCAATCTGAGTAAAGAATTAATTGCAGTAATAACAACATTATAAGAATAATAAGTAATAATAAAAACAAGCTGCCACAAAACTTACTGAATACTAAAAACAGTATGCAAAGGTTTAAAATGTTAAAACTGAAGTACATCAAGTACATCATACATTTGAAGAACGGGAGTAAAAACCCTGTAACAACAGTGAATCAAAATGTACTCATGAAAAACAAAACCTTGTAAACAATAACAAATTACCCTTGTCATTTCAAATTAATTTCATATGCTCAGATATAGAAAGGGATACAATAAATACTGAAACAGTATAACATTTAAAATGAGTTTAAAACTGTTAATTTAAAATTGTTTAAAATGTAGAAATCTAAATTTAGAAAAGTAGAAATTGTTCACAGCGTTCACATTCTGACTAAGTACAATTGTCCAAATGACATCTTTTAGACTTTTCCTTTAGACATTAAAATGAACCGTGGGTATCAAGGCATGTATGCCTTAATATAATGTAAATGATGCCTCTGTGTGAAATATGCATTTACTTTGGACCATGGATGCTGCTACTGTTTTAAATGATGTAATCTGGGTTCTTTGCCTATAGTGCTCTATTACTTTTATTTATTATTACTTTTATTATAAATGCTCCAAAATTGGTAAAAAAAAAATGTCCCTACTATGGCACATTTGTTGCTCTTGGCTAAAATATAGGGATTTTTTTTCCCTACAAGGAGTATGACAAGCCGTTTTGACTTTTATTCATTATTCATTGATATCATGAATGTTTTCCTCTGAGTAATGACATCATTTTTGATATCAAGAATTCGGGCTGGTACTAGTGGAAATGCAATTCCTGGTATCAACAATCAACATTTTTGATATCACAAGTGTAATTATTGATATCAAAACATAATGTCCAGCTGTTTTGACTTATATATATTCTTACGATCTATGGCAAGCCGTTTTGACTTTTATTCATTCTCAGGATATGTTGATATCAACAATTTAATTCTTGATATCAACAATCAACATTCTTGATATCAACAATTCAGTTCTTGATTTCAAATAAGGTAATTGTTGATATCAATATTACATTTCAGCTAGTAACAACGTTAATTCTTGATATCAGCAATGATGTCACCATTCACAGAAATACAATTGTTGATATCAAGAATTCGGATTTTTGATATCAACAATTTAATTCTTAATATCAAGAATTTATATCCTCTTATCAATAAAAGACAAAACAGCTATTCTGGCAAGCCATTTTTACCTTTATTGCTTAATCGAATATGAATTGTTCATGTCAAGAATTAAATTGTTGATATCAAAATATCCAAAGTCTTGATATCAACAACTTAATTGTTAATATCCAGAATGCGAATTGTTGATATCAGGAATTGCATTTCCACAAGTAACAATGTTAATCCTTGATATCAACAATTCAGTTTCACTAGTTAAAATGTTCATTCTTGATATCAGAAACTGAATTTCAACTAGTAAGAATTATAGTTCTTGATATCTGTAATTGTATTTTCACAAGTTAAATGTCACCATAGACTGCCATTCATATTTAATTGCTAATATCGAGAATTGATTTCTTACTAGTTAATTTTTTTTATTTTACATATAAGAAATACAATTCCTACTTTTAAAAGCATTTATTTTTGATATCAGTTGTCATATGCATACTAGTGCAAATGTCTATTCTTGATATCAACAATTGAATTGTTACTAGTAAAAATTGTAATATTTGATCTAGTGAAAATGTTAATTTCTGATATCATAAATGTGATTGTAACTACTAAGAAAGACATTTTAGATATCATAATTTATATTCATACCAGAAATCCATTTTCAGATATCAGAAATAACAAATTAACATGTTAAAATACATCTAACTAATATCAAGATTTAATATTTCAACTAGTATCAAATTAATTCTTGATATCAGGAATTGACATTTTTACTAGTAACAAATTCACTATTGATATCAACGAAGGCAGCTGATATCTGAATTTAGCTTTACAGCTAGTGAAAATATAATTACTTATATCTTCAATGATATTTTAACTAGTAAAAATACTCTTGCAGATATCTAGAAATATAATTTTACATGTAGAAATACCTATGGTAATGAGCTCATTAATATTAATGTGATTTGGTTTTCCCACAATTCGCTTTGGGTCAGACCAAGAGCAATGACAGTAGAAGCAGATGCAGAAAAAAGACTCTTTTTAGTCAAAGATTTTTATTTACATGTTTTAATCTATAATCATAACAATAAATGTGTTGAACCTTAAGACCAACAACTATTAAATTATAAAATAAGTTTTTAAAAAATAAAATAAGTAATGGCTTTTTTGTGACCTGCCTACATCATAGTGTTATTTTGACAAAACAATATATCACATTGGAATAGACACAGAATATCATAACTCAAAAGATAAAATGGTGCCCTTAGTTTAAATAGCGTGTAGGACTACAGAACTAATTTTGTCTGAAACTTTGACAAATCTTCTCTTTGGACAATGTACCTTATCGTGTCATCAAAATGGACAAAAAAGTCATATAGAAAAATGTAACCCTGTCCTGTACTCTCAGAAAAAATGGTACAATGTTGTACCAAAAAAGGTACAAGCTCTTGACACTGGGGCAGTACTTTAAATGGAACAGAATTGTACTTTAAGACAAAGAAACAAATTTGTATCATTGCAGTTTGAACCTTTAAGGACATGATTTGTACCATGAGAAAACAAAATGTACATTTGGTTTTATAACCTGCAGATACAATATTGTAGCTTGATCAAACGTACAAATCTGATCCATGAAGGTACCACTACAGTGACAAGACACTTTGTACTTTAACAGTGTAAAATCTGTTCCTTTAAGAACTATTTAAAGGCATTTTGTAATATACAAAATCATGGGTCAACTTATTTTCAGTAAATATCAAACATCAAGTAAATTTTTAAACAATGTTTTTTTAAAAAAGGTTTCTTTTTATGTAAATGCACCTTTTCCATTTACAATAAAGAATAAAAAATACTTTAACATCAATCAAAAGATCTATTTTTGCTAATCATTTCACAACACATTTCACAAAAATGTTACAGAAATACATTCTCCCATATGCAATATAAAACATTTCTCTCCTATTTCCACACAATCGCTTTGTAATTGAATTTACTTCATTTTAAAATAGAAATTGAATTATGCAAAAAGTATTGTAACGAGAAGGCGATGTGGTGGCGCAGTGGGTAGCACTCTTCACCTTACCCTGCACCTAAGGGAACCCTGACCCCAGCAAGCTAACCAGGGCCCAACCTTTCTCCCTGGACTTGCAGTCTGGGCCCAAGAGGGCGCCCTTGCCTTTCACCAAAGGGGTCCCTGACCCCAGCAATCTACCCAGGGGCCAACCTCTCTCCCTTGACTTGCAGTCTGGGCCACAGAGGGCCCCCCTTGCCCTCCATCTAAGGGGTCCCTGACCCCAGCAAGCTTCCCAGGGGCCAACCTCTCTCCCTGGACTTGCAGTCTGGGTAACAGAGAGCCCCCTTGCCCTCCACCTAAGGTGTCTCTGACCCCAGCAAGCTACCCAGAGACCAACCTCTCTCACTGGTCTTGCAGTCTGGGTCCCTGAATAGCCCCTTTGCCCTCTAGCTATGGGGTCCCTGACCCCAGTAAGCTACCCAGGGGCCAACCTCTTTCCTGGTCATGCAGTCTGGGCCCCAGAGAGCTCCTTTGACTTCTAGCTAAGGGGTCCATGACACCAGCAAGCTACCCAGGGGCCAATCTCTCTCCTTGTCCTTGCAGTGTGGACCCCAGAGGGCCCCTTTGCCCTCCCCCTAAGGGGACCCTGACCTCAGCAGGCTACTAAAGGGCCAACCTCACTCCCTGGACTTGCAGTTTAGGCCCCAAAGAGCCCCCTTGCCCTCCAACTAAGGGGTCCCCAAAGAGCCCCCTTGCCCTCCAACTAAGGTGTCCCTGACCCCAGCAAGCTACCCAGGGGCAAACCTCTCTCCCTGGATCTGCAGTCTGGGCCCCAGAGGGCCCCCTTGCCCTCCACCTAAGGGGTCCCTGACCCCAGCAAACTACCCAGGGCCCAAACTCTCTCCCTGGACTTGCAGTCTGGGCCCCAGAGTGCCCCTTGCCCTCCCCCCAAGGAATCCCTGACCCCAGCAAGCTACCCAGGGGCCAACCTCTCTCCCTGGACTTGCAGTCTAGGCCCCAGAGGGCTCCCTTGCCCTTCTTCTAAGGGGTCCCTGACCCCTGCAAGCTACCCGGGGGCAAACCTCTCTCCCTGGACTTGCAGTCTGGGCCTTCCACCTAAGTTGTCCCTGACAACAGCAAGCTACCCAGGGGCCAACCTCTCTCCCTAGACTTGCAGTCTGGCCCCCAAAGAGCCCCTTTGCCCTGTAGCTAAGGGGTCCCTGACCCCAGCAAGCTACACAGGGCCAAACCTCTCTCCCTGGACATGCAGTCTGGATCCCAGAGGACCCCTTCCCCTCCCCCCAAGGGGTCCCTGACCTCAGCAGGCTACATAGGGGCCAACCTCGCTCCCTGGACTTGCAGTCTGGGCCCCAGAGTGCCTCCTTGACCTACACCTAAGGTGTCCCTGACCCCAGCAAGCTACTCAATTGCCAACCTCTCTTCCTGGACTTGCAGTCTGGGCCCCAAAGGGCCCCGTTGCCCTCCACCTAAGGGGTCCCTGACACCAGCAAGCTACCCAGGCGCCATCTTCTCCCTGGTCTTGCAGTCTGGGCCCCAGGGGGCCCCTTGCCTTCCACCTAAGTTGTCCCTGACAACAGAAAGCTACCCAGGGGCCAACCCTTCTCCCTAGACTTTAAGT
>NC_079458.1:21002431-21147431 GCF_903798145.1 Danio aesculapii
CCCAGGGGGCTACCCCAGGGGCCGGCCACTGTCCCTGGGTTGCAGTTTGGGATCTGAAGGGCCTTTGTCCTCCAGCTGAAAGGTCTGTGACCCCAGTGGGCTGCCCCAGGGGTCAGCCACTGTCCCTGGGTTGCAGTTTGGGCTCTGGAGGGCCCCTTGTCCTCCAGCTGAAGGGTCTGTGACCCCAGGGGTCTGCCCCAGGGGCTGCCACTCTCCCTGGGTGGCAGTTTGGGCTCTTGAGGGCCCATTGTCCTCCAGCTGAAGGGTCTGTGACCCCAGGGGGCTGCCCCAGGGGCCAGCCACTGTCCCTGGGTTGCAGTTTGGGCTCTTGAGGGACCCTTGTCCTCCAGCTGAAGGGTCTGTGACAGCAGGGGGCTGCCCTAGGGGCCAGCCACTCTTCCTGGGTTGCAGTTTGGGCTCTTGAGGGCCCTTTGTCCTCCAGCTGAAGGGTCTGTGACCCCAGTGGGCTGCCCCAGGGGCCAGCCACTGTCCCTGGGTTGCAGTTTGGGCTCTGGAGGGCCCCTTGTCCTCCAGCTGAAGGGTCTGTGACCCCAGTAGGCTTCCCCAGGGGCCAGCCACTGTCCCTGAGTGGCAGTTTGGGCTCTTGAGGGCCCCTTGTCCTAAAGCTGAAGGGTCTGTGACCCCAGTGGGCTGCCCCAGGGGCCAGCTACTGTCCCTGGGTTGAAGTTTGGGCTCTGGAGGGCCCCTTGTCCTCCAGCTGAAGGGTCTGTGACCCCAGGGGGCTGCCCCAGGGGCCTGTCACTCTCCCTGGGTGGCAGTTTGGGCTCTGGAGGGCCCCTTGTCCTCCAGCTGAAGGGTCTGTGACCCCAGGGGGCTGCCCCAGGGGCCAGCTACTGTCCCTGGGTGGCAGTTTGGGCTCTTGAGGGCCCCTTGTCCTAAAGCTGAAGGGTCTGTGACCCCAGTGGGCTGCCCCAGGGGCCTGCCACTCTTCCTGGGTTGCAGTTTGGGCTCTTGAGGGCCCCTTGTCCTCCAGCTGAAGGGTCTGTGACCCCAGGGGCTGCCCCAGGGGCCAGCTACTGTCCCTGAGTGGCAGTTTGGGCTCTTGAGGGCCCCTTGTCCTCAAGCTGAAGGGTCTGTGACCCCAGTGGGCTGCCCCAGGGGCCTGCCACTCTCCCTGGGTTGCAGTTTGGGCTCTTGAGGGCCCCTTGTCCTCCAGCTGAAGGGTCTGTGACCCCAGGGGGCTGCCCCAGGGGCCAGCCACTGTCCCTGGGTTGCAGTTTGGGCTCTGGAGGGCCCCTTGTCCTCCAGCTGAAGGGTCTGTGACCCCAGGGGGCTGCCCCAGGGGCCAGCCACTGTCCCTGGGTTGCAGTTTGGGCTCTAGAGGTTCCCTTGTCCTCCAGCTGAAGGGTCTGTGACCCCAGTGGGCTACCCCAGGGGCCAGCCACTCTCCCTGGGTTGCAGATTGGGCTCTTGAGGGCCCCTTGAATCCAGCTATAGGGTCTGTGACCCCAGCAGGCTGCCAATGGGGTCAGCCACTCTACCTGGGTTGCAGTTTGGGCTCTTGAGGGCCCCTTGCCCTCCAGCTGCAGGGTCTGTGACCCAGGTAGGCTGCTCCAGGGGCCAGCCCCTCTCCCTGGGTTGCAGATTGGGCTCTTGAGGGCCCCTTGCCCTCCAGCTGCTGGGTCAGTGACCCCAGCGGACTGCCCTAGGGTCCAGCCAATCTCCCTGGGTTGCAGTTTGGGCTCTTGAGAGCCCCTTGCCCGCCTGCTGCAGGGTCTGTGACCCCAGTGGGCTGCCCCAGGGTCCAGCCACTCACCCTGGGTTGCAGTTTGGGCTCTTGAGGGCCCCTTGTCCTCCAGCTGAAGGGTCTGTGACTCCAGCGGGCTGCCCGAGGGGCCAGCTACTGTCCCTGGGTGGCGGTTTGGGCTCTTGAGGGCCCCTTGCCCTCCACATAAGGGGTCCTTGACTCCAGCAAGTTACCCAGGGGCCTACCTCTCTCCCTGGACTTGCAGTCTGGGCCCCAGAGGCCCCCTTGCCCTCCACCTAAGGAGTCCCTAACCCCAGCAAGCTACCCAGGGGCCAACCTCTCTCCCTGGTCTTGCAGTCTGGGCCCCAGAGGGCCCCTTTGCCCTCCACCTAAGGGGTCCCTGACCCCAGCAAGTTACCCAGGGCCCAACCTCTTCCCCTGGACTTGCAGTCTGGGCCCTAGGGGGCGCCCTTGTCTTCCATCTAAGGGGTCCCTGACCCCAGCAAGCTACCCTGGGGTCAACCTCTCTCCCTGGACTTGCAGTCTGAGCAACAGGGGGCCCCTTGCCCTCCAACTAAGGGGTCCCTGATCCCAGCAAGCTACCCAGGGCCCAACCTCTCTCCCTGGACTTGCAGTCTGGGCCCCATAGGGCCCCTTTGCTTTCTTCCGAAGGGGTCCCTGACCTCAGCAGGCTACCCAGGGCCCAACCTCTTCCCCTGGACTTGCAGTCTGGGCCCTAGGGGGCGCCCTTGCCTTCCATCTAAGGGGTCCCTGACCCCAGCAAGCTACCCTGGGGCCAACCTCTCTCCCTGGACTTGCAGTCTGGGCAACAGGGGGCCCCTTTGTTTTCTTCCGAAGGGGTCCCTGACCTCAGCAGGCTACCCAGGGTCCAACTTTCCTCCCTGGACTTGCAATCTGGGCCCCACAGGGCGCCCCTTGCCCTCTGCCTAAGGGGTCACTGAATCCAACAAGCTACCCAGGGCCCAACCTCTCTCTCTGGACTTGCAGCCTGGGCAAAAGAGGGCTTCCTTGCTTTCCTCCGAAGGGGTACCTGACCTCAGCAGGCTACCCAGGGGCCAACTTCTCTCCCTGGACTTGCAATCTGGGCCCCAGAGGGCCCCCTTGCTTTCCTCCGAAGGGGTACCTGACCCCAGCAAGCTACCCTGGGGCCAACCTCTCTCCCTGGACTTGCAGTCTGGGCCCCAGAGGGCCCCCTTGCCCTCCACCTAAGGGGTCCCTGACCCCAGCAAGCTACCCAGGGCCCAACCTCCCTCCCTGGATGTGCAGTCTGGGCCCCAAAAGGCGCCCTTGCCTTCCATCTAAGTCTGGCCCACAGAGGGCCTCTTGCTTCCCTACGAAGAGTTCCCTGACCTCAGCAGGCTGCCAAGGGACCAACCTCTCTCCCTGGACTTGCAGTCTGGGCCAAAGAGGGCCCCTTGCCCTCTAATTATGGGGTTCCTGACCCCAGCAAGCTACCCAGGGCCCAAACTCTCTCCCTGGACTTGCAGTCTGGGCACCAGAGGGCACCCTTGCCCTCGACCTAAGGGGTCCCTGACCTCAGCAAGCTACTCTGAGGCCAATGTCTCTCCCTGGACTTGCAGTCTGGGCCCCAGGGGGCACCCTTGCCCTCCAACTAAGGTCCCTGATCCCAGCAAGCTTCCCAGGGCCCAACCTCTTTACCTGGATTTGCATTCTGGGCCCCAGAGGGCCCTTTGCTTTCTTCCGAAGGGGTCCCTGACCTCAGCAGGCTACCCAGGGCCCAACCTCTCTCCCTGGTCTTGCAGTCTGGGCCCCAGAGGGCCCCCTTGCTTTCCTCCGAAGGGGTATCTGACCCCAGCAAGCTACCCAGGGGCCAACCTCTCTCCCTGGACTTGCAGTCTGGGCCCCAGAGGGCCCTCTTGCCCTCCACATAAGGGGTCCCTGACCCCAGCAAACTTCCCAGGCCCAACCTCTCTCCCTGGACTTGCAGTCTGGGCCCAAGAGGGCCCCCTTGCTTTCTTCCAAAGGGGTCCCTGACCTCAGCAGGCTACCCAGGGGCCGACTTCTCTCCATGGACTTGCAGTCTGGGCCACAGAGGGCCCCTTGCCCTCCACATAAGGGGTCCCTTACACCAGCAAGCTACCCTGGGCCCAACCTCTCTCCCTGGACATGCAGTCTGGGCCCCAGAGGGCCCCCTTGCTTTCCTCCGAAGGGGTCTCTGACCCCAGCAAGCTACCCAGGGCCCAACCTCTCTCCCTGGACGTGCAGTCTGGGCCCCAAAAGGCGCCCTTGCCTTCCACCTAAGTCTGGGCCACAGAGGGCCCCTTGCCTCCCTACGAAGAGTTCCCTGACCTCAGCAGGCTACCCAGGGACCAACCTCTCTCCCTGGACTTGCAGTCTGGGCCAAAGAGGGCCCCTTGCCCTCCAATTACCGGGTTCCTGACCCTAGCAAGCTACCCTGGGGCCAACCTCTCTCCCTGGACTTGCAGTCTGTGCCCGGTGGGCCCCCTTGCCCTCCACCTAAGGGGTACCTGACCCCAGCAAGCTACACAGGGCCCAACCTCTCCCCCTGGACTTGCAGTCTGGGCCCCAGAGGGCGCCCTTGCCTTCCACCTAAGGGGTCCCTGACTCCAGCAAGCTACCCAGGGGCCAACCTCTCTCCCTGGACTTGCAGTCTGGGCCACAGATGGCCCCTTGCCCTCCAATTTTGGGGTCCCTGACCCCAGCTAGCTACCCAGCGACCAACCTCTCTCCATGGACTTGCAGTCTGGGCCCCAGGGGGCCCCTTGCCCTCCAATTTTGGGGTCCCTGACCCCAGCTAGTGTAGTGGAAAGTTGAGCTGGATCTTGACAAACATCTTCTATGTTTCAAAAAAGAGGCTGAGGTCTTCGAAGTTCTCAAGTTGAAGCAGTTTATTGTCACAGCAGAGATGGTCGATCAAGCTCTCTCCCTCTCAATGTCCAAAAACCCACAGTTTATATACAGTTTCTTATCCATAGGTATCATGAGATTTGATGTAACATCACCCTATTCCCAGCTCCAATAGGATTCTAGCTTTTTAATTAATGGCTGTATGTTTTTCTGTTTTTAAATATCTTAAAGGTCACATAGCATGTCCTTACAGTTATGTGTTTGCATATGATCAAGTTGTTTCCATACTTTTTAAATGATTCTCCTTATGTATGCTATATTGGCGAGGATTGTTTTTGTCTTGTTCAATATATACATTGTCTAAATGTATTGCATACGCTCTGTCTGAATTTTCTCACTTTGGCGCATGACCTGCTGTGCTTCAATTGTAAGGCCCTCAATTATAAGGTTCTGCATGCTTGTATGTCTCTTCTGCATCACTTGAATAGAGGTATTTCTATAAGTTTAACAGTGTATTTTAATAGTAATCTATATTTTAATAGTGGCAGATTATATGGTGATTACATAATAAAAGTTCCACTATATGCATCAGAAATTCTCCAATATAAATCCCCCCTCAGGGACTTTATCAAAAAAGTCCCTTTCCTAAATCCCTCGCTGAAGTGCAACTTAAGAATCTAACATCTCGCTCAGTTTTTAACGTTCTTGTGCAACCAAAAAAGTTGCCCATCTACATCCTTATCAATTGTCAGCATCCTTGCGCTGCACTTCAGAGGAGACACGGAAACAAACATCTCCCTCCACTTTTGGCTTTAGAAGGAGTAAAAGATCCCGCTCTTCCTAACTAAATACTTTCTTGGGGAGTACAACACTCAACAATTAACAGTCATGTTAAAACATATGCTTTGTCAGCTTTGCTCACAGCAGTGGTTATTTAGCATGTATACTTGATTAATCAACACACAAAAAAAATCTCAATATTTGCAGAACAATTATAGCGCCTGTAAAAGAACTGTATCTGATGTTTCATCCCACGTCGCCAGAGGTACTTCTGAGTACTGTCTGGTGTTGGAGCAGACAGTGGTTTTTTAAACCTCCAGTAGATTCTGCTCTTCTTCTCCTTTGTTGCTGAATACTGGGGTGTCCCTTTACCCGTAGTCATCTTCCCTCTTTCATCTGATATGAGTACATCTGATATGAGCTCCAGCAGCTTCAATGAACTCCTATATACACATAATTTTATACTAGTAAATGGGTCTTAAAATGATTACACAATCTTTCAGTTCAGTTCAGTCCATTCTATTAGCATTTTCCTGTATTTAGATGATGCCTTGCTTAAAACTCTTATCTTTGTGATTTAAAGCCTTTATGAAAGTAGTAAAAAGCTAAAGAGTTATATTATTATTTCTTAAGACATTAAAGATTAAAGAAATTTAGGGTAGTAATTGTTTTCAGAACTCATCCAACTTATCCCAATCTGTTCTAATGACTTCATAGACATGGTCTCTGCAGTCATGCACAGTTCTATTAACTCGCACATTGACCATCTGCTTGGCAGCAGCTTTAGCTATAAATCTGAGAAGAGGCATAACACAACAAAAAGAATAAAAACAAATATCGCAATTCTTTTGAATATTCCAATCTTAATTATTGTCCAATCGCAACTATTGTCCTAATGATCTATATATGGAAGCAAACTAGACACTAAAGTTCTTATCCTCTCCAGCGTTCTCTTTTACTTCTTTCCTTAGATTTCACAATTTTCGCATGGCTTCAATGAAAAATCCACTTGTGGCAGTATTATTTGGAATATAGGAGCAGCACAGGGTGCAGTGTTTTACCAAGCCATTTTATTTGTTGGGGCCAATTATTCTCCTAATACTTTAAGGGCATCATTTGTGTAATTTATGAATTTTGTTGGTTGTAATAAATGTAGTTAATCCACTGTAAAAAATGTCATTGCAATTATCCACACTATTATAGAGTCAAGTCCTTCTTTTACTATATCTCTTGTTTTAAACTCATCTGGTATTACACTAGGTTGGCCAATGTGAACTTCTGAGTCAGGTGTATATTGTCTCAATTCATTGCTTCCACTCAATATCTTCAACTCAATCAGTTATTATCACTTCCTGTATTAGTTTAACTCTAGTACAAATCCCTTTCCATTTCAATGGAATGTTGGGGTGTAATATTCCCCTTCCATAGATCCCGTAGTAGTCTGCTATTTCTTCATATTGTTGTATTAAGCGAAATAATCTTGGGAATTGGACATTTTGTCCGGTGCAATTATCAAGTGTGCTGTTAGCCGTCCTATCACTTTTTTCATAATTGCAACTTCTGAAACTGGCAACATTATATTCCTTATTGTAGCTGTAGCTATTTGGAAGGTTTGCATATAAACATTTTCTTTTCCCCACATTTCATCATTCAAATGCCAAATTATTATTTCCTTTAAATTTGCTCACATTTGCCGATCTGCTGGTTACAACATTCATATTCTAATTTCTTATTGCATATTTTGTGGGGATCTCTCTTATTGTTGCTTGAACTCTAATGTTCATTTTTTGCATTCTTTTTTCAACATATCATTGTTCTCTAATGTAAATTTAGTGCTTCCTATAATATCAAGTCATTGGGCCTGGCAAAATGGGGAGTCACTGTACAGTATATTGAATTTCGCACAATGTCTATAATCATAAAAATTTACAACCACAATAAGCTTTTTCAAAAGTGTTTGTAAACATATTAGGCAATTGCATTTTTGTAATTTTCCAACTGTGTATTTTGCCCAACAATACCAATCATTGTTATTGGCTTCTTCTAAGAGCTGATCATCTGAGATCTGGTCATACTCAATTTCTTTTTAAATTGCATATCGTTTTGATTTTCATACATATCCTCTGGGTCAATATTTTCCTTCAGACGATTGTTCTTTAGCTTCATTTTGTTGTGGGATATTCACTCCTTTCCAAGAAAATTAAGAAGTCAATTGTTGGATACTCTTGTCTGACTTCATCAGACTGGGATAATCCTTTACCTTTGGAGAAGTTACCTCTAGGCTTTCACTCATCTTTATTTGCATCATCATCAGCAGCAGCAGGAACATCTTCCAAAACAGCTTCCTTCTGTCATTCACTGTTCTGTTCCTGTGAATGAACAGCTTCATACATGGCAGTTAGTTTTTCTTATAAGACAAAATTCTTATTTGCCAATGTATTAGACAGGACATTAGCGTTCCATGCAGTGTTAAGTTCCTGTTTCTGTTAGTGTACATGTCAAAAATTCATTAAAGCATCTGTTTACACATCAGTCTAGTTTAATAATTAAACTTAATCAAGTTTAGCATTTTCACATATTTTTAAAAGGAGCTTTGGCCCTAATGTACCTTCTTGTTGCTTTCGACCAGTCCTTGTGATTGTGCATAATAATTTCACTCCAGTCTTTGATTTATTCGTAATTAACAGTACTTCTTAACAGTTTTATTTATTTGTTTGTTTATTTAATTACTTATTTAGCTATGTTTAATTTACTTCAATTACTCTAAATACTTTATAAATGCACACCCATTATTTGAAATTATTTCTGATGGTATTCCAGATGTAGAAATAATAGTTTTTCTTATTAGAAATATAATTAATCACCACAACCTGTTTTTAATCCTAACCTGTTAAGTAGTACAAACATGTATTTCTTGCCTTGTACTCATTTTAGTATAACCTCAAAACCCTCATTACTAAATGCCTGAATGTCACTTAAGGTACTGGTTGCTGTCCCTTTCCTCTCATTATATTTAACACAGATGTCACATGGACAAAACGCATTAAGCACTGCATTTAAATATGGAGACCAATCTCCTTGCTGTTTAATTTTTCCTAATACTTCACCCTTGATCAAAATCATTTGCATCTGCAATAAGTATACTTAGAGATGCTGTTGGTGCAACAATTATTCCTTTATGTATAGGCTATATACGATGTCTTTTCCTCCCTTTCATGCTAGAATGTTCACAGAGATCTGTTTGTTGTTTAATTTTCACAATGTTCTTTAATTGAGATTGTAGCTCTATAAGCACTATAGGTGACTTACCTCACATCCTGTCGCTTATTTACTTTCAAATCTGCTACAGTGTTACCTTCAATGACAGACTAATTTATCTTTCATCATCTCAAATGCCTTTATTGCATCTGTGTTTCCTGTTAATTCAGAACTATATTTTTGCAGTCTTTCCTGTTTCATACATTTTCTCCAGTGCTGTTTTTTGTAAAATTCTCTGTTCCATTAATGCTAAAATCCATCATCCCTAAAAGTCATCATATGTTTTCTGCCTTTTAACTGAGCTAAGTCTATATGGAGCTGCAGATAATTAAATCAGCTACATAGTTTAACAAACTACTATTCATCATAAGATCTTCAGACGCTTCAGTGTATGTATAATTTTCACCAGCAAATGTAAATACTAATTGGTACCTACCCTCCTCTGCTTATTATCTAAAATAATCTAAACAGAAATGAATTACTTAACAATATTTGACATCAGGAAGAAAATTTGTTCATAAAATGTAGGAACCTCAGCTGGAAGATTTTCTCTCATTGATTGTTCTTATAGCATCTGCTTTTTACCAGCTTTGATGCAGCATAATTAAAATATTTTAATTTAAAATAAAATCAAACCTTATTAGTTACATACAGTCATACCTGACTTGAAATATATTTTAAATAGAAAATATCCAATGATTTATTTCATATTATAATCACTAGGTATTAATAATCCTACTCTCAATAAAACTTCAATATTGTTTTTAGAATCATTTCAGCATTTTTCTTATTTTCTCTGCAGATGTGCATCTGGTTTAAAATTAACCTGGTTAATTTTCTAATTATAAATTCAAGTCCTACATTAATAATATTTCTTTAAGTATTTAACACTGCACTTGTTTAAATCATTTAACTTCTGAGCTATTTGTTCATTTAGATGTTGTATTCATTATTTTTTTTCTCTCTCTCTTTCTTGATATTTACTTCTTAAGGCAAGTCCATCTTACTGATTGGGTACACAGCTTTTATGTATTTTTTTGTAAAATAATCACAATCTATCTGGTCTGTTTTGCTCTTTTTTCCTCATTAGTCCTCAAATTTACTTCCCAATTTTTCAGTTATATGGCTATATATATCTATATATAATATATCTATTATATTAAACCCCTTTTTTCCCCCAAATCATCTTTTATTACACTTAGAGCTTCTCACTGTTGACTTGTTCTAATGCAAATCTATTTCAGGATCATACATCTGCATAGACAAATTCTGCTTTTTACTAGCCCTGCTTCAGAAATGTTTAACTTAATCTATTTTCCCCATAATCAATTGTCTTACTTACATCTTCTATGTGTTATAATTAATTCTTTTTATTCTGTAATCCTTATTTAATTCAAATTCCTTTTACTAAATGTGAAGTCCTAATTTATATAATACCTTCCTTCCTGACTAATTTGATAGGAGTCTAATTTGATTCAAGAAAGGGTTCACTTTTGTTTTAATTTGCAATGTACTTGATTTGCATCATAGTTCTACTAGGCTTTTGAGATTGAGTTTGCTAGGCCACAGCCAATCTCTCTCTCCCTCGCACCCCAAGGCAACTGTTCCATAGATGGTGCAGTCTTTGCATTATTGTATTCAGGAATCCCCACATTTCCTGCATTTTGAAGGAGTTAAAGTGTAGAGCATTCCTCCTTTCTCTTGGTGATGGCTTCTTTTTCACCCAGCTGATGTTGCTGGAAAGTTTAGCTTTTTTGATCAGTTCATCAGTCTCGTTTCTCCTTTAAGTGTCTCTTGAACATATGTGGATGGATCAAGTCTCAGTAGTTCTTTGCATGCAGTGCCTGGCTCACTGCTTTAGTTCATTTAATTAGAGTTCACAGTCAACAATTTGCTCCTTGTGTTTCTCCAAATACCTTATTCTATTTCCCAGTGCCTTCAGGAATGTCCGGCAGGCGAAAAGACAAGGACCCTTCAAATTCCATCTCCGTGCCCCTTAATTTAATATATACATTTGCTTAGTTATTATCTAAACATTTTTCCACTTTCCCATTTTTCCTTTATCAAATAAAGACTCCTCTCATCTTTGTTCATCTCTTTGCTGTCCAACCGCTAATTTTTCCTAATATTTATTACTAAATCATCTGTATTTTGTATCAATTTTCTATTTTGTTATTTTTCTTCTAATTTAATTTCTATAGCTTGTACATTGTTTTAATTTCTCTAGCACTTTCTAAACCTGTTTCAAGTTTACAGTACACATTTCTCACTCTTTTTACACACTCATCTTTTTACTTTTCACCTTTTGTCTTATTCTTTTCATTTATAATTATTATTATTTTTTTCAGAGTTTGTATTTACTCACACACTGCTTACATCAAATGTTCCTTCTTTTTGCCATTATTTTATTTTCTGTTCTCTTTTTGTTGAATATTTAATTATAAATTATTTATATCTTAAACATACAATTGTTTTCTAAATTCTAAGTATTTTTCCTCTCTGTTCCCAAATGTTTAACTTATTACTTTATTCTTTTATATAACACATTTTTTATTTTCGAAATTGTATTTACTTTACCATATTTATATTATACTCTTTACACCTCATTAATAATAAATCAGATATTATTATTCACTAAATTAAATTCTAAGAATTTATATTATGATCTCTTTGTATCTACAAATGTTAACCTATGTTATATACTTCTCCTTAATTTATTTCTCTTTATATCTTTCTATCTGAACTGAATTAATTTCCTAAATATTATAATCTCTTCCCTAAACTGCATCAGTCTCTTCTATATATAATTTATTACACAATATTTCACAGTCCATCTTTATATTATAATCTACAATGATAATTGTTTTATCTCACTATTTATCACAAACACAAACACTTAACCACACTCTCACATTCTAGTCCCTCAAATTTAGAGGACTCATTTACTCAACATTTGTCCCTTTATCTACAGGGCTCATTCAGTCATTCATTCCTCTCAGTGTAACAGAGTGTCCATCTCTGCCATGCTCCACTTATGAGACAGTGCAGAAGGGGGGGGGGGGGGCTCTGCTTATCCACTATTATGGAATTTTACACAACCATTCACACAGACACAGACACACACAACACTAAAGCAATAACCATAGGAATTTCCTTGCGCATGCAATTTTAATCTAATCTGCTTTTAATCTCTTAACTGTCACCACACATTCAGAATTCACTCTTGAAATCTAATTATTCTATGTATATCCTACATTATTAAAAAACTTCCCAAATCTGAGTAACAGTTACTAGTTAATGTCTGTCGCTTAACGAGCAAACACAGATCATTTGCATGCAAACTATTCTTTTTTATCTGGAATCCAAACCTCCCTCTATTATTTTTATTTCTTTTAATTTGGAGGAACAGTTAAAGTGTCTTTACCGTCACAAGCAGGTCCTGGGAGACAAAACAAACTTTTTTACATGCAAAACTGCTTTTCTTAATTGTTGTGGCCACTTTGTTTGCTTTGTCCCTCCAGCACAGCATGTGCAATTTTTATTCATTCTCTAATCAATTAATATTTTATCTATATTTTAATCTCTCAACTATAATACTCACTTTCTCTCACACTACACCTCAGTAATTTCTCTCTAGCTCTCATCATCCTTAAACACACACCCTACTCATGCTTTAACCTTCTAGATCTCTTACCACATTGCAACACCAAACAGCAAAACGAGTTGTTATTAATGTCTAAAAATGAATGGAAGTCAATGAGACCAGAAATCTCAAGCCAAAATAATTCAAATGGCTGCGCCCACTCGTACGCGGAGAATGAGGTGAATAGAACATTTCAACATTCAAACATTAAAAAAAAGAAACATTAAAGCAATCTCTTTTACGTCTAATTTGCTTTCAAAGTATTTTTTGCAGTTCAGTTTGAGCAATCATTATACTGACACTTGTGCTCCCTTCGTAGTGCACTTTGAAATCATTTATGCCATGTTGAATGCAGTCGTGGCTCATGACAAAAGCTATAGGTGACCTTTGGAATGCAGAATGTACATTATGTCTCCAAAGCTTGGGAAAACAAAAATATATTGGCAACATTTATGGTTTTAATTTATAGTAGCCTAGGCTATTTATTAAGAAATGTATGTAATGTACATGACATGGGCCTATAAGCTAGAACAGGGGTCACCAATCTCGGTCCTGGAGGGCCGGTGTTCCTGCAGAGTTTAGCTCCAACTTGCCTTAACACACCTGCCTAGATGTTTCAAGTATACCTAGTAAGACCTTGATTAGCTTGTTCAGGTGTGTTTGATTAAAGTTGGAGCTAAAATCTGTAGGGCACCGGCCCTCCAGGAACAAGTTTGGTGACCCCTGGGCTAGAACATTGCTGCAGCAGTGATTTGAATGTGTCAAATTTGTAAAAGTAGACATTAATAAAAAAACATAATAGACTACTTAAAAATTATATATATATATATATATATATATATATATATATATATATATATATATATATATATATATATATACAGTTGAAGTCAGAATTATTAGCACCCCCTGAATTATTCGCCCCCCTGTTTAATTTCTTTCCCAATTTCTGTTTAACGGAGAGAAAAAATGTTCAACTCATTTATAAACATAATAGTTTTAATAACTCATTTCTAATAACTGATTTATTTTATCTTTGCCATGATGACAGTAAATAATGTTTGACTAGATATTTTTCAAGACACTTCTATACAGCTTAAAGTGACATTTAAAGGCTTAACTAGATTTGTTGGGTTACCTAGGCAGGTTAAGGTCATTAGGCAAGTTATTGTATAATGTTGGTTTGTTCTGTAGACGAAAAAAAAAAATAGCTTAAAGAGGCTAATATTTTTTACCTTAAAATGTTTTTTTAAAAATTTAAAACTGCTTTTATTGTAGCTGAAATAAAACAAATAAGACTTTATCCAGAAGAAAAAAATATTATCATACATACTGTTTAAATTTCCTTGCTCTGTTAAACATCATCTGGGAAATATAAAAAATAATAATATTAATTCGGCTAATAATTCGGACTTCAACTAAATATATATCAGAATCAGTCTTATTGCCAAGTGTGCTCCACACACAAGGAATTTGTTTTGGCTACAGAAGCTTCCAGTGTACATAAAGTGACAAGTGACAACACAAAATAAATCTGAAAAATAAAATAATAATAAAAAATCATGAACATTAAACAGATGCGGTTAGTGAAGAAACCTGGATGTTGAGTTGTATGTACAGATTGTTATAAATATACAGGTTATAAGGTGCTGTGTACAAGTGCGAATGTAGAAAGTATTGCATTGTATATTGATATAAGGTGCTGTGTACAAGTGCGTATGAGAAAGTATTGCACATATTTATTGCACAGTAGGGGAATATTTAACTGTTCATAAGGTAGACAGCCTGAGGAAAGAAACTTTTCCTGTGTCTGGCTGTTTTTGTGCTTGGTGCTCTGAAGCGCCGACCAGACGGTAACAGTTCGAACAGGTAGTGTGCTGGGTGTGAGGCGTTCAGAGTGATTTTGCGAGCCCTTTTCCTCACTCTGGAAGAGTACAGTTCTTGAAGTGTAGGAAGGGTTGTGCCAGTGATTCGTTCAGCAGTCCAGACTATTCGCTGTAGTCTACGGAGGTCGGTTTTGGCAGCTGAGTCGAACCAGACGGTGATTGAAGTGCAGAGGATGGATTGGATGACAGCTGAGTAGAACTGTACGAGTAGCTCCTGTGGCAGGTTGAACTTCCTTAGCTGACGAAAGAAGTACAGTCTCTGCTGGGCTTTCTTCACAATAGAATCTATATGAATGTCCCACTTCAGATCCTGAGAGATGGTGGTGCCCAGGAACCTGAATGACTCTACTGCAGCCACAGTGCTGTTCATGATGGTGAGTGGGGGGAGTGCAGGGAGTGCAGGGGGATTCTCCTGAAGTCCACTATCATCTCCACTGTTTATATATATATATATAATTAATTATTATTAAGTAGTATATGGTTTTTTTTTTTATTTCTTAATAAATAGCCTACTATAAATTAAAATTATTAATGTGACAGTTTATATATAACATTAGAATATGAGTTAGAGTTTTGTAAGTGATTTTTATGTTTTAGAATAGATATGGAATATTCTCAATAATATTCATAAAGGACAATATATATATATATATTTCAATAATATGGAAAACGAGTGCATGTTTTTTCTGAAACTAATATTGGATTTTTTTTAAAAATGCAGTGCATGTAAAGCCAATAATTTGCACAAAGGAAAAGTTTTGGGCATTTTCTTGAAAGTAGTTGTTACTCCATCCCATTTAGGGATCATTATGGATATTTTACTTTACAACTAATGTAGTTCCATATGATGGATCTGCAACAGAGCAGAGTAAAGTTTTGGGAAACACTCATCACTATTATCGTTCTTTTCCCCAAACGATGCATTGTACTATGATAGTTCAGCCAAGAGTTATGTTGTTGTATGGGAAATGCACACCTGTGCTGTTGTGTTGGCATTTCAGTACTGCAAAATTCCCATGCTGCATCATTGGAAAAAAAAATATTACAAATGTGTTAAATGTGTTTGTAGTTGTGTAAAATAATGTGTGTTTTCGAAAAATAAATTTATTTGCTTTGTAAAGCAGAGTGGCTTTTGATTTAGTTAATTATCTCAGATTTAGGCTTATTAATTCGCATGTGATTCAAATGGTGTGGGACACAGAAGATAGACTCAAGCAATTTTGCCATGCTTGAAGCTTAGAGGTGGAATATAATTAAAGTTAGTTTCTGTGTGCACAGGAGGAACCACAAACCATACCTGTCTCTGCCTGAAAACAGTGGTTGGTGTGCGGTTAACGCAAACTTCACAGTTCACTTAAAGTAATCTTATTTGCACCAAATCATGGAAATGGTGCACGTATGAGTTGGTCAAGCAGTGTATTTATGCATTTAATCACTCACCTTTCTGACACACATACTCTAAATGACTCTCAATAAGCAGATATAATTTCTTATTTAAATATGTAATTCCAAATAGTATTAAAATACAAGTTAATGTTTAGATTTCAAAGGTATACAAATATGTATATGTACATGCAACATATATTTCAAAATTTATCAAAAATATTTCCAGGTTTTGATGAATAAGCTACTACATGTTAATACTTTACATTTAAGTACAGCAGTTCTTTTTTTTTTTGACTTTTCAAGAACAGAGCCATTTTGATACATTTTTTAAATTTAATTTTAATTTAAACTTTGAATTTTTTTTATTTTTATTTTTTTTTCACCTGCAAGCACAGTTAATATTCAAATTATTTATAATGTTTAAAGTAGCTGACAATAATAACTATTCTTAATAATAGGAATTAATCTGCCTTGTTTTTTTTAAACTGCGCAGTGCTGTGGCAGCTTAATTAGGTCTACTATGCTATGCTGAAATTTATTTTTCTGAGGTGAAAAAAGTTTGAAAACCACTGGCCTAAACCCTTGAGCACTATAATCTACACTGTTGTGATGTCACAGTTGCATTGCATTCTGTGACATACAGGTTCTGGAGTGTAGATTTTAAGCAGATTCGCTCGAGGGGTCGAGGGTATGTCCATGTAAGATTCCCTCATTCACTTGAAGTGGAATGCATTTTACAATGGCTGTGGAGTTTCCTTTGAGGTGACATGGTTAGGAAACAATGGAACAAAATACTCTATGGGGAAAATAAATGATCATCTTTCTGATTGTCTTATATTAAAAACAGTATGCAATTGCTGTACTTGTGTGCAATTGCTGATAAATAGTTGTAATATTATCATGTAATATTCAAAACAAGCACAGGGTACAAATGGAGCAGCATGATCAATACTGTTTTCAAAAAGAACTAAAATTATTCATTCATTCACTTTCCTTCGGCTTAGTCCCTGATTTATCAGGGGTTGCCACATCAGAATGAATTAATGTGACTCAATATAGGAACATAGATGTCTTCAGGAGAGGAATCTCATCAAGTTTGTGAATTTTCAGGAAGATCAGACATTGTGTGGCTGAATTATAAGTACTTCCTCCTCAGTGGCGAAGCACTGAACATTGTCAGTCTGCCACGGCAAGCCCTTCGCGAAAACTCTAGATCTTCACAATTTATCATCACAAAGGCCTTTGGATTATACTAACAGAACTTGCTTGGAGGAGTTTGTTACAGTGTAAAACATTTCATTTAATGTTGCCAGCAGGTGGCGCTATAACTGTAACTGGATATTGGCATGTAAACGTGTTCAGGTCAGGACTGTTATCAAACAAGTGAGGTTTTGAGGCAGATCGGACAATGCATGTCTGAGTTATAACATCTTCCTGTTTCGTGGTGAAACATCAAAGTTTGTGAGGTCACCACAGACACACCCTTCTACGAAAACTCTGGATCTTCACAATTTAACATCGCCAAGGCCTTTAGATGACAAAAGCCAATTTTGGTGTTGATCTGATAAAATCTCTAGGAGGAGATTGTTAAATACAACACCTAGAAATGGCAAAACCTGCACTTTTTTGAAAGGGAATTTAAAAATATCCCACTTCCTGTTCACTTTGCCTTCAAGACACTTTTTGTAGGTTTTGGCATGTTTTGATTTGTGTGTTAATTTTCATACGTGTGGGTGAAACGTAGCTCGGGGGCTACTCTGTCAAACGCACATAGGTGACGCTGTCGAGCCATTTTGCCACACCCACTTCCGAAGCCCATATCAAACGTAAATCTTCACCACTTTTGGTGTGTGTGCAAAGTTTTGTGAGTTTTCAAGCACAATTAGACCCTTAAAAATGCTATTATTAGAAAAGGGAAATTTCCCGTGAAATTGTAAACATCACATCATGGTTAATAGGGACAGTTGTAAAATTTCCGGGAAATTGTATTGTATGAAAACATCACATCATGGTTTAAGGGGACAGTTGTAAAATTTATACACACGCACATCATGGTATGCAGGGTCAAATTTTCAAAATGCATAAAAAACTATTAGGGGCTTTATTAGGAGTCATAAACAACATAGTGGGTCTCAGAATTACAGGGTCACGGATGTGTCCCTCTATACCATGGTGACCCTGTTATGCTGGCGAGTAACCTGGTGTTTTTGACCCTGTAACCATGTATACAAGAACACACACACACATACACAACACACTCCTGTAACTAGAGCGATCAATGTCGGCAAAACCGTATCAGGTATCTTATGATCCTATAAGCACAACCCATGCTCAGCTATGGTTCCTCATTGCCCCATCAAAGTGCCTCTTTCCATCCAGGTACAGCATTGACTCTGAGGATGACCAAATGATTTGAGTTACAAATAACATTTTAAATAGAAATATAAAAAATTCTAATTTTATAAAGTATATATTTGTATTGTCAAATAGTATCTTTTAACCTCCATAGCTCTGTGGGACAACAGCTGGGACTTCCTTTTCAAGACGGAAAGTGAAGTGAAACACATTTGGTGGTGCTGTGCTGTCTGGTTGTAAAGGATCGAGCACTTCTGAATGAACCCTGACCTGGATGTGCATTCCTTCCGTGTAGCAAACCTGATCAAGACATCATAAATCTATTAGGAAGAATAAAATTGAAATAGGCTGAAATTGGAAAATGCAGCTAGCTCTCTGCAACACTAACATGGTCGCCCACTGAAGCTAAGCAGGGCTGCGCCCGGTCAGTACCTTGATGGGAGACCACATGGCAAAGTTAAGTTAGGAGGCCACCAGGGGGCACTCAACCTGCGCTCTGTGGGGGTCCTAATGCCCTAGTATAGTGAAGGGGACACTATAGTGCTCAGTAAGGACCGTCTTTCGGATTAGATGTTAAACCGAGGTCCAGACAAAAGGCAATCCCTTCCGATTGCCTTCAAAAAAGAGTATGGGTTTTAACTCGCCACAATCAGCTGGTATGTGGTGTGCGGTCCGGGCAATATGGCTGCCGTCGCGTCACAGGTGAATGCTGCACATTGATGGTGGAAGAGGATTTTTCCCAAAAAAATGTGTAAAGCGCTTTGAGTGTCCACAAAAGTGCTATATAAATTATGATTATTAATTGTGATACGAGAAATGCTATTTGTTTTATTTGTACTTTTTTACATACATTTTTCTATTCTAATTAAATCTAATTTAAGCTAGAATTATTTAGATTTCAATAAAGCTTTTTTAAAAAGCTTGTCAAATATTCTGATTACTATTTGATTTGCTGTTATCTATTCCCGCAATTTGTATAACGTTTTGGGCATGTGTCCAAATGTTACTATTTTAATACTGAACTGCTTTCTGAGTTTGAAAATGGTCAAGTTATAAGAATAGGAATCAGTTATTGTTTATCAAGAAAATTCAGTTTATTAACTCAATAATTGATGCTGCTATGAATATAAATGTATATTATTTGTTAAACTCTTTCATCTTGGCAAGTTTTCATTTATAAATGCAAATCAGTTTCATCAATTATTATTTACAGACCCATTAATGTTTTTTCAGTTTCTTCATTTGAATGAATTATAACATTTAGACAGTGTCTTGATGCCACCTACTGGGTGGTTTAAATTTATTATCTGTATTTATATATATTCCTGTCGTCGTGTGTTTAACATGCAAAGAAATATGGATAACACCAAGGAAGCGCTTTTAGAAGGAAAGTTTCAATACAAAACAATTAATGTCGCATCACCAGGCTATCCAGCGTTTCCTCCAGAGTTTCATGTATTTTCGGGTGTTTCATTTTTAATCTATAGACTTTAACTGCAGTTCAGCAGTTCACTCTCATTAAGCAACATATTGATCATGCCTCGTGACATTTATTGGATGAAAATATGAAGGACTGCTAGAAGAGTGTCGTTTTAATGGAACTTGATACCGCATGGTGGACGGAAAGAAAAACCTCCGCATTTCGGGACTCGGGTGGTCCTTTTAGGTAAACAAAAATCACTGCTTACATGGTAGACTCTTAATCAGTATTATCTTAATCATAAAATCGGAGTATTGGTGTCCATGTAAATGTACTCAGTGAAAGTGCCAGATAATGTCGCAAGCTGTCAAAGACAGCCCATTCCTCTGCCTATAAGTTGATTCCATGAGACCTCAAATGTTTTATTAAGTTTGATGTGTTTCCCCCTACATGCAACTTTTGTAAAGTGTCTGCTTCACGTTGCTGTGTCAGAATCCTTGCTTGTAAAATACAGCCATACTTTAGAACGCTTAGTTTAGGCAAATTTGATCAGTGCGATCGTGTGTGTTGATGAATCGTTGAGGAGGTTGAGGAGTCGCTCATAGGGTGCGCTGTACTGCGCGCGTTGTCTGTCTGTGTGTGTGTGTGCATGTTTGTACTTTATAATTAATGTTCTCAACTCGCAATACAACTTTACAATTAGTACAATTGTTTGTATTCAATACTTTATTATTATTATAATTTTCCATATCTGCAATGCCTGTATTTTAGATTTTTTTTTGTAGTCCACTTAAAATCCAACATGGAAATCATTTTTGTTTGTTATTGGCATTGATTGTTTTGAAATTCAAATAGCACTTACATGCCTGTGTTTTTATTTCTGTAATAAATACGGCTTTTTGTGATTAAACATGATTAATTACAAAAAAAGTGTGATCAATTAGTTATGCAGAGTTAGAGAGTTATGCAGTACGTTACTGTGTTTTAAAGTTCCATTGTGAAAATTACTGTATATTTTACATTGAAGAGATACAATACTTTAATTACATACTGTATACAGCAAGATAAATAGTTCTGTAAATGTAAATACAGTTTTTCCTGTAATTGATTTAAAGTAAGTTTCTACGGGAAATTGTTATAATGGTTTCTGATCTGATTTTTTCAATTCTGATTTGCATAAGCAATCTGTGCATCCAACTCACAAATGAATGGCACATTAAATAATTGTAATTTATCGCACCACTTTGCGATAGGGACATTGCATTCTATCATCGCAATGACAATGACAATAGGGTTTGGATATATTGCAGCTCTAGTACTAACCTGAGAAGACAGCAAGAGCAAAGAACCAATTTCTACTGGCTTCCGAAATAAAATATCATCAACAGCCACAACAGTTGGTCTACATCCACTGAAAGACACAAATACGGCCATGAGAGAAAAGAACACCATTGTTTAAAATAACATTTATTAATGACTGATTTTCCTCTTACGCAAATGCACAGGCATTAGCTCGACCAAGCTCATAAGCCTTTCTCATCAGAAAACCACCAAATATCCGATTGAAGATATTTCTTTCCTGTACAAAGACCAAATTACATTAAGATATATAAAAGGAAAATATTTGTTTATTAAAATTTTTGAACTTTTTTCCCTTTTACCTGTGGATGGCAAATCTCAAGCCCTTTCAATTTGGCATCTTCCATCCACACTGAATTTGGTGGTAAAATCCGACTCCGAAAGCTGACAGTCCTATAAGGTAAAAGTAACTATTCTTTAAAAATGGCTCTTAAAAGGTGCAGGTATTTCTCTGTGTAATGCTGATAAATGGACCGTGTGTCAAGAGTGTTGAGGAACTGGTTGTGAATGAGTGTCCTCTCCTCCGCTGTAGGAGCCACTTTCAGAAGAGACGCCGTGCTCAGCTCCACACGCCTCTTCTTGTTTACTGGCCAATGTAAATTTGATGATTAATTATAAAGCAATAACAACATAGAATTTTGTAAATACATAAATTAAAAATCATGAACCAACCTATATATATTTTTGACTATAATTTGCATTTAGCAATATTTTTTTAACGAGATAGTAAATCAAAAATGACAAGTTACATTTTATTTACTCACACTCATGCTATTGAAAATATAGGTGACTTTCTTTTTCTTCAGTAGAACCTTAAAGAAGATTAGCTAAATCTATGTTTCTTGATGATTAGTATACAGTATATCAGTTATTCCAGTTGTTCTCAAACTCGAGTCATGCTTGCATAGTTTATAGCATATGTTAATAATCTTGGACAATCACAGGTAAAAACAAAAAATTTTCATTTTCACTCTCACACTCACTACACTTCATCATCAAGAGCTGTCTGCCCAAGCAGTGGATTAAAGCTAATAAAATTGTGAATGATGTTCAATTTCTTGCACAAACTGATCGTTTTCTTAAAAGACCTCAGTGTATCATTAGTAATCACAGGAATTGGTTTTGACTTATTGGTATGTGTTTATTTATAATCTCAAAAATGGGTGACCATTGACTTGCATCCAGGGGCGGACTTAGTGATTCCCGGGCCTTAAGCAATTCCAGGTATGGGGCCCTAGCATTTTTGAAAAATAAACGGCATGGTAAAAAGTGTAATTAAGTATATTTTAATATTTTAATATTTAAAGGAACCTTTATCTTCTAAATGTAAAATTAAAAGCAATAAAGTCACAAATAAAAAACAAGTTTGCAAACAATGTACAGCAGGGGTGGATCTTCTGGAGGTCCAGTGTCCTGCAGATTTTAGCTCCAACTTGTCTCAACACCTGCACAGATGTTTCTAGAAAGCCTAATAAGAGCTTGATTAGCTAGCCCGGTGTGTCTGATCGGGGCTGGAACTAAACACCGGCCCTCCAGGACCGAGTTTGGGCACCCCGATGTATAGTTAATTCGCCTTATTTGTGACTAGATTTTAAAAGTAACATCACCCGCAGCTCGTCACAAAGAGTAGCCTAGTGTTAGGAACAGCACAGCACAGACACATGAGAGTCTCTCTAAAAATCTCCAGTAATATCTAAAAACATTCACTAGTCGCTTTTTTGAGGGGTCTGAAAAGTCGCAAAGTTGTTAACACTGGCTGGCAGTGCCTTTGATTGAAGCGCTCTCACCTGAATTTACTGAAGAAATAAAAAGTCACCTCTGCTGTCAATTTTCATTTTTGAATAAACTATCCCTTTAAGCTTTTTATCATGGACCATGAAATATAAATTGACATTCTCATACCCTCGTTGTCATTAATCCCTCTGCAATGTCATCTCTTTTCTTTGTTAATGAAGAGTTTACTAACGTGAATGCGAGACAGCATGTACTTGGATAAATGTCACGATATGAAAAGAAAACACTTAAAAAAAATAATGTCAAATTCACACCGACTTCAATAAACAAAACTTACTTTCACCCTGAAGAAAAATCGCCTCTTCTTCCAGACCCACTGGTTTGAGTGGGTTTACAAAAGCTGCCCTGACAAAAGAATATGTGAATTAATTCATATTACAGCATATCAATATTAGATCACATTAGTCAGCTGTGATACCTTTTGTTTTCAGGATCTCGAGCCACCATTACAAAAGTAGCATCTAATAAGTCTGCATGCGTGCCATTTTGGTACTGAGAAAACAACTCATTTTTGTTTAATAATACTCTGAAGAGAACAAATAAACTACGCATTACAAAAATCGAAATAATTACCTGAGACATGTGCATTTTAGCTTCGATTGAGGTCTTTCCAACCCATGTCACGTGACCAGTGAACTTGATGTCACAGTCTGGGTAGATGATGTTTTGTCTCATGTCTGAGATACATTATCAATAGCTTATAAATCAATGATTAATAACAAAATATAAATAAATATATTACAATGGAGAATATTGAGATGAAATACCGATCTTGTCCACTAGGGCGGTGACAATAGACAGCGGAGAACTTTGCAGCTCCTCGTTCCATGTGTGAGAGTAACAGATGAGCACTAAAGAGATCAACATGAGACAGTGTGTGATGCTCTGTGTGAATGTGACTAAAAAAAACCGCTGTGAGGTGAATCACATTATAAAGCTTGATTTGAAGTGAAATCTGTCAAAATAAGTATATTCTAACTGTGCTTAATGGCTTTAATGAAGCAAAGGTTTGCCATCCTGTGATTTTATTATTAAATATATCAAGTCTGTTTAATATATGTGGATGGATTTTGCTATTAAACACAAATGTTTAATTAAAAATGTAATTAATGTGAACAAAATTAATGTTAACAAAACAAAATATTCTGATAATGTTGAAAAAATCATCTGTTGACAAAACAAAAAATACTATACAACACAAAGGCTGTTTTTTCCTAAATATTCTTCAGTATAACTTCCTTTGTTTTCATCTAAAAAAAGAAAGTCAAACGGGTCGGGAACAAGTGGAGGGTGAGTAGATAATGGCAGTATGTTCATTTTTGGGCGAACTATGTCTATTACAATCTCAGAGCTCACAACAGGTCTGTTTTTAAAAGTTTATCAGTTATTGTTAGGCCTGCACAATATATTGTTTCAGCATCGATATAGCAATGTGTGCTTTCGCAATAGTCACATACTGTAGCAGCATCTGCAATGTGGAGTTGGGATTATTATTGTTGATCAGCAATGAAGAATGTACATTGTTAACATTTTACATTACATTTGATTATTCAATCAAAGGAGCCAAACAAAATAGAGATAATGCATGAGGTGGCTATTTTGTAATAGCGGATTAAACATATATCAATGTTGCAATTCTAAGAAGTGCAGTTGAAGTCATAATTATTAGACCCCCTTTGAATTTTTTTTTTTTTATATATTTCCCAAATGATGTTTAACAGAGCAAGGAAATTTTTTAAAGTATGTCTGATAATATTTTTTTCTTTTGGAGAAAGTCTTATTTGTTTTAGTTTGGCTAGAATGAAAGCAGTTTTTAATTTTTATGTACCATTTTAAGGACAAAATTATTAGCCCCTTTAGGCAACTTTTTTTTCGATAGTCTACAGAAAAAAAACATCATTATACAGTAACTTGCCTAATTACCCTTACCTGCCTAGTTAACCTAATTAAGCCTTTAAATGTCACTTTAAGCTGTATAAAAGTATCTTGAAAAATATCTAGTAAAATATTATTTACTGTCATCATGGCAAAGATAAAAGAAATCAGTTATTAGAGATGAGTTATTAAAACTATTATGCTTAGAAATGTGTTGAAAGAATCTTCTCTCCGTTAAACAGAAATTGGGGGAAAAAAAATAATCAGGGGGGCTAATAATTCAGACTTCAACTGTATATGTGCTGTTAATAAAAGAAATCCATCTTATAACTTTTTGATGCATTTTTTCCTCTTAATTTACAAATATCATGATATATTGTGGAAGGTTTTCTTGTGATATAACGCTGATATTGTGATCTATCATTATCGGAGGAAAATATCATGATAATATCATATCGTATTACTGTACCTGAATCTGACTACTTATTTCACTTTTATCTTTGCTTTTGTTTTGCTTTGCTTTTATCTTATTTATTTATTCTTGCAATTTCTTCCATTCACACCTCCAAAAGATTATTACAATCAAAGTTCATGAATTTATTCCAAATAGAGTTCTTCAAGTCATCTGCAAAATTATATTCATATCGCGATATAAATCGCAGCAAAATTAAATATCACAATGTCAGATTTTTCCAATATCGTGCAGCCCTAGTTATTGTTAAAAGTCTACTTTCATGTGGAAAAAGCTAATAGAGCTTTTACTTCTGGAGCAGAATACATTGCAGAAAATATCTGTAGTACCTCCTAAGCAGTCCAAGTCCTCCAAAATCCGTCCAAACCTTTAAATAAAACGAATTTTTGAACAAGAGATCATAAATGTTGCTGTTTTTGGTATATATAAGCAACCAGCAACTAATAACCATGTTGTATGAGCATAATAATGGTTATATTACCTGACGCTGTTGTGAGAGTTGAGATATTTCTCTCTTAAAGCAGGCTGAGAACCCAGAGGAAGATGCGCCTCAATTAAACTGTCCTTCATTCTTTTTGCAGGAAGGTCATCTTGACTTCGAGCGAGATACTGGCTTAGTGATGAACGCTCAGACAACACTTGCTGCTGATCTCTGTAAGTTATGGAGAAAGTTTAACTGATAAGACAATACGTTTTTTGCTTAATTTGATAATGTGATAATTGTATAAATGTTACATCAATGACATACTGCCAGTTGGTAGATGCACCGACTACCTTCCTCAGTTGGTTGCGAACTGCGAAAATCCAAAAATGTAAAATATATTTCATTAAGAGCCATAGGTAAACGTTTACATCACTGTATAAGAAATGTACAATGTTAATGGGGCTATATTTGTTATTCTCACAATCTCAGCAACTTTCTTATTTATTAAAGGCTATGCTGTCATAATAATCTGAATTTGTTGTACAGTTAAAGTTAGAATTATTAGCCCCCCTGTTTATTTTGTTCCCCAATTTCTGTTTAATGGAGAGATTTTTCCAACACATCTCTAAACATAATAGTTTTAATAACTCATTTCTAATAACTCATTTATTTTATCTTTGCCATGATGACAGTAAATAACATTTTACTAGATATTTTTCAAGACACTTCTATACAGCTTAAAGTGACATTTAAAGGCTTAACTGGGTCAATTATGTTAACTAGGCAGGTTAGGGTAATTATGCAAGTTATTGTATAATGAGGGTTTGTTCTGTAGACTATCCAAAAAAAAAAAAATAGCTAGTATATTAAAGGAGCTAGTAATTTTGACCTTAAAATGGTTTGCAAAAAATTAAAACTGCTTTTATTCTAGCCGAAATAAAACAAATAAGACTTTCTCCAGAAGAAAAAATATTATCAGACATACTGTGACAATTTCCTTACTCTGTTAAACATAGATTGGGAAACATTTATAAAAGAAAAAAAAGGGGGGCTAATAATTCTGACTTCAACTGTATAAACTAAGACTAATAGGGATGTGACAAGATCTTGTATGACAAGATCTCGCGAGATTAAATCGAGATGAGATTTCTCATCAAGGTGAAAAGTTGTCTCCGGAGTTGTGATGTTATGATGGAGCATGAGGGTGAATTTATGAAGATTGGACACAGGCTGAGCTCGGGAGTTGCGCGTGTCACACGCTTGCTTGGGCAAGTGTGACGTAACCGATTTTTTTTTTACCGAAGTTCAGCAGCTGCCGCATTGACTTTTAGTCGCATTTTGGATAAGACATACACACACAGCTGTGTGACACTAGACACTGTTTCCCCCACCATTATATTAGACCCCCCCCCCCCCCGAAGTCAAGTTAATTGTATTTTAGATATAGCACTAGATCACAACTTCTCTTATAAACAAGCTAAATAGCCGTATGTAATATCTTAATTACACAACGACATGTGATTCTGTCTCTACATGGTCAAGCGATTACATATTCTGCCGTCTGAATCGCGCACAGTGGAGTTCTACACAGCCAATCTCTGCTGTATGGGAATGAGACTGTGCGCAACATCTGACAGGACTGAAGACGCACATGCACTTCCGTATATTATGCATAGCCTACAACCAAAACAAAGGTAAATGATGTGTGGGAGCATAATGTGCTCGATCACAGCAGCTAAAATATACACAGATGCGATGGGACCTCTGTTTAATTTATTGGTGCGACCCGTGCGAGTGATGCATTCTTTGTTGCAAGTGCAGTCATTTTAACTCTAGTGTTTTGAGCTGACCTCTCCTGGAAGCTCCGCGAGTCTCCCGAAAAATTTATACAGGCCCCGTGATCCCCCAAAATGAGTTAAAATACTCGGAAATCATGACAACGAGAGTGAATGAGCAAGACAACAGATCGCGAGAGGCACAGTAATGTTCTAAGCATTACATTTCTTGGGTTAAATGAATAGAGCAGTAAAGATATCGGAGATCGTAAACCCCTCTATCTCTGAGTGATCTGCTGTCATTTGTTGGAGACCAGTAAAATATTTGGATGGTCCTGCATGTATTTAGGCCTTTTTACATATATAACAACTAAAAATTATGTTTTGAAAATATTGCAAGTTCACTAAAAGCTGGCTGGAATTATTAGATAATAAAACTTTATTTTTTTGACATGATTATTTAATAATTTAAATTCCTGTAATACACTCATTGCTATAAACAGTAGTTTATATACCTCTTTACTTTTAGTAAAGAAGTATTAGATTTATAGGTGTGCATTTTAATTCTTATGCATCAAACATACGCTCCAAACTTATTCTTGATTGAGTCATGTTGAATTCTTCTTTCACCATTTGCATGTTTCCAAATTGCATTGTAATTTTTCAAAACGATTTTTATATCTGTGTTATATTATTTTCTGTGCCGGTTCATTCTGCTGTGGCGACCCCTGATAAATAAGGGACTAAGCCAGAGGAAATGAATGCAGAAATTATTTTCTGTAAAGCTGCTTCTGGCCATGACACATTCACACCCAGTTATAAGATGGTTATAAGAGATGTGTTTAAGGTATTATATGCAGCATCCTTCATTTATTCTCTTAGGTAGAGACAAGATCTTCTCTTAAGGTTCATACCCTCCCACCCCCAAACTGTAAACCTAGGGGAAAGGCTGCTTTTCTCTGCAACTACAGATTTAGTAAAAGACCACAGACACATCTCTAAGCTTGCACACACACAGTGAACTTTTGGAGAATCGAGACACACCTTCATCATCACTGAACACAAGTTTATATTGTTGATGTGCAGTATTAAATTACATTAAAACAACTCTCTCCTATCAGTCCATATTTGCATTCAGTAGCTCAGAGTTTGTGACGGGGGCATGAATGAAATCTTGCTGAATGAAAGTAAAATAATGCTAACAAATTAAAAATGAAATACCAAAAATTACATGAATTTTAAGGATAATTTAAATTTCAATTTGTGGAAAGGAGTTTGATTCCTTATGTGAAATTGTACAGGGGAGAAGCCAGTCAGTAGAGTTTATAGCTAAATATTTAGCAGTGTTTGCATGTCCTTCACTGCATAGAATTCATTATAATAGAAATAAAATACCATTCATTAGATTTTTTTTTTAAAAAGCACCTAAATTCTTTTGCAGTTTATGAATTTTTTTTCTGTTGAATAAAAGACTATTTTCCATTCATATGGCCATTTCATCATTGAAGATTTCTTAAAAATAGTGTAAAAATCTCGTCTCGTTTTCGTGAACCCAATCTCGTGTCTCGTCTTGTAGTGTAAGCGTCTCGTCACACCCTACTACATATAGATCTATCTGTGATACTTCAGTATTTTATCCATTTTCTCTGCATAACGCATTCACATGTTCCTCCAAAAACGTTATTCACATAATAATCAGTGTACATGTTTAGACAAGGACTTCATGAAAGGTCTAATTAAAAAAATTGTTTAGCACAAACTGTTTAGCACACAAAAGTCTTACATTACTGTCCCTTTAAGGATTACACTACAAGTTAAATTTAAGCTCAATAGTAAACTAACTGCATTATGAAACAGTCTATTTTCTTAGTCAAAACAGCTCTTAAGAAAATAAAGCTAAAGGGAAAAATGCTGTTAATGGACATGCATGGAAAAAACAGGAAGGCGAAGAAGACAGGAATCAAAACATGGCAGCCTCAACAGGCTGCTAATTAGAGGAAAGGTATAAGGTCATGAACGACAAAGGCATTTCACAAATGAAAAACATCGTGGAACTATGCAAGTATACGGTCATAAAAAATTACAGCAGAATGCAGAAAAAGAGAGAGAGATTTATGACTTAACATGTTTTAACAACAAAGCAAGGAAAATATTAAATCATTTGAAGAGAACCATTTTATGTTCTCCAAATGTAAGTTTACAGTAAGCACACAATGAGTTGTATTAGCAACACTTCAATGTTTGAAAATACAACATCATAACTGACTCATTAGACACAAATACAGGTTTAGGTTTGAATAACATACATTACAATATAAAACATCTACTTAATTGTAGCTTCTGATCACACTGCAAAAAAAAGATTTTTTGGTTTGTTTTTTCATTGCAAATGTCTAATGAAATGTAATTTATTTAATATAAGAAGTCTTGTTGTCAGTGAAACTGATCAAAATAAGAATAAATATCTGCCAACAGACCCCTAAAAATCAATTTAATAGACAATAAAAGGAAGTTCAATTACTTCAATTACAGATACTTGCTCTTCAATCATTAAACTAGATTAATTTAGTTCAATGTGGCAGAAAAGAAAATAATCATAAGTTGGAATCTTAAGTTAAAGCATCTTGATTTAAAAAAACAAAACACTGACGAACATGTTTAAAGATTTGCTTAAATATAAGATCAACACGTATACGTAAGTATTTATGTATGTATGTGTGTGTGTGTTAGTTAGTTAACTTTATTTGTCCCCGTAGGGAAATTTAATTTGCAGCATAGACTCACAGAGCTCCAGCTGAAGGGTCTGTGACCCCAGGGGGCTGCCCCAGGGGCCAGCCACTGTCCCTGGTTTGCAGTTTGGGCTCTTGAGGTTCCCTTGTCCTCCAGCTGAAGGGTCTGTGACCCCAGTGGGCTACCCCAGGGGCCAGCCACTCCCTGGGTTGCAGTTTGGGCTCTTGAGGGCCCTTGATCCAGCTATAGGGTCTGTGACCCCAGCAGGCTGCCAATGGGGTCAGCCACTCTACCTGGGTTGCAGTTTGGGCTCTTGAGGGCCCCTTGCCTCCAGCTGCAGGTCTGTGACCCAGGTAGGCTGCTCCAGGGGCCAGCCCCTCTCCCGGGTGGCAGATTGGGCTCTTGGGGGCCCCTTGCCCTCCAGCTGCGGGTCTGTGACCCCAGCGGATGCCCTAGGGTCCAGCCATCTCCCTGGGTTGCAGTTTGGGCTCTTGAGAGCCCTTGCCCGCCGCTGCAGGGTCTGTGACCCCAGTGGGCTGCCCAGGGGCCAGCCACTCCCTGGGTTGCAGTTTGGGCTCTTGAGGGCCCCTTGTCCTCCAGCTGAAGGGTCTGTGACTCCAGCGGGCTGCCCGAGGGGCCAGCTACTGTCCCTGGGTGGCGGTTTGGGCTCTTGAGGGCCCCTTGCCCTCCACATAAGGGTCTTGACTCCAGCAAGTTACCCAGGGGCCTACTCTCTCCTGGACTTGCACTCCGGGCCCCAGAGGCCCCCTTGCCCTCCAGCTAAGGGGTCCCTGACCCTAGCAAGCTACCCAGGGGCCAACGTCTCTCCCTGGTCTTGCAGTCTGGGCCCCAGAGGCCTCCTTGCCCTCCACTTAAGAGTCCCTACCCCAGCAAGCTACCCAGGGCCAACCTTCCCTGGACTTGCAGTCTGGGCCCTAGGGGGCGCCCTTGTCTTCCATCTAAGGGTCCCTGACCCCAGCAAGCTACCCTGGGGTCAACCTCTCTCCCTGGACTTGCAGTCTGAGCAACAGGGGGCCCCTTGCCCTCCAACTAAGGGGTCCCTGATCCCAGCAAGCTACCCAGGGCCCAACCTCTCTCCTGGACTTGCAGTCTGGGCCCCATAGGGCCCCTTGCCCTGCCCCTAAGGAGTCCCTGACCTCAGCAGGCTACCAAAGGGCCAACCTCTCTCCCTGGACTTGCAGTCTGGGCCCTAGGGGGCGCCCTTGCCTTCCATCTAAGGGGTCCCTGACCCCAGCAAGCTACCCAGGGTCCAACCTCTCTCCCTGGACTTACAGTCTGGGCCCCAGAGGGCCCCTTTGTTTTCTTCCAAACGGGTCCCTGACCTCAGTAGGCTACCCAGGGGCCAACTTCTCTCCCTGGACTTGCAATCTGGGCCCCAGAGGGCGCCCCTTGCCCTCTGCCTAAGGGGTCACTGAATCCAACAAGCTACCCAGGGCCCAACCTCTCTCTCTGGACTTGCAGCCTGGGCAAAAGAGGGCTTCCTTGCTTTCCTCCGAAGGGGTCCCTGACCTCAGCAGGCTACCCAGGGGCCAACTTCTCTCCCTGGACTTGCAATCTGGGCCCCAGAGGGCCCCCTTGCTTTCCTCCGAAGGGGTCCCTGACCCCAGCAAGCTACCCTGGGGCCAACCTCTCTCCCTGGACTTGCAGTCTGGGCCCCAGAGGGCCCCCTTGCCCTCCACCTAAGGGGTCCCTGACCCCAGCAAGCTACCCAGGGCCCAACCTCTCTCCCTGGACTTGCAGTCTGGGCCCCAGAGGGCGCCCTTGCCTTCCACCTAAGTCTGGCCCACAGAGGGCCTCTTGCTTCCCTACGAAGAGTTCCCTGACCTCAGCAGGCTGCCAAGGGACCAACCTCTCTCCCTGGACTTGCAGTCTGGGCCAAAGAGGGCCCCTTGCCCTCTAATTATGGGGTTCCTGACCCCAGCAAGCTACCCAGGGGCCAAACTCTCTCCCTGGACTTGCAGTCTGGGCACCAGAGGGCCCCCTTGCCCTCGACCTAAGGGGTCCCTGACCTCAGCAAGCTACTCTGAGGCCAATGTCTCTCCCTGGACTTGCAGTCTGGGCCCCAGGGGGCACCCTTGCCCTCCAACTAAGGTCCCTGATCCCAGCAAGCTTCCCAGGGCCCAACCTCTTTACCTGGATTGCATTCTGAGCCCCAGAGGACCCTTTGCTTTCTTTTGAAGGGGTCCCTGACCTCAGCAGGCTACCCAGGGCCCAACCTCTCTCCCTGGTCTTGCAGTCTGGGCCCCAGAGGGCCCCCTTGCTTTCCTCCGAAGGGGTACCTGACCCCAGCAAGCTACCCAGGGGCCAACCTCTCTCCCTGGACTTGCAGTCTGGGCCCCAGAGGGCCCTCTTGCCCTCCACCTAAGGGGTCCCTGACCCCAGCAAGCTTCCCAGGGCCAACCTCTCTCCCTGGACTTGCAGTCTGGGCCCAAGAGGGCCCCCTTGCTTTCTTCCGAAGGGGTCCCTGACCTCAGCAGGCTACCCAGGGCCAACCCAGGGCCAACTTCTCTCCATGGTCTTGCAGTCCGGGCCACAGAGGGCCCCTTGCCCTCAAATTATGGGGTTCCTTACCCCAGCAAGCTACCCTGGGTTCAACCTCTCTCCCTGGACTTGCAGTCTGGGCCCCAGAGGGCCCCTTGCTTTCCTCCGAAGGGGTCTCTGACCCCAGCAAGCTACCCAGGGGCCAACCTCTCTCCCTGGACGTGCAGTCTGGGCCCCAGAGGGCCCCCTTGCCCTCCACCTAAGTCTGGGCCACAGAGGGCCCCTTGCTTTCCTCCGAAGAGGTCCCTGACCTCAGCAGGCTACCCAGGGACCAACCTCTCCCTGGACTTGCAGTCTGGACCACAAAGGGCCCCTTGCCCTCCAATTATGGGGTTCCTGACCCCAGCAAGCTACCCTGGGGCCAACCTCTCTCCCTGGACTTGCAGTCTGTGCCCCAGAGGGCCCCCTTGCCCTCCACCTAAGGGGTTCCTGACCCCAGCAAGCTACCAAGGGCCCAACCTCTCCCTGGACTTGCAGTCTGGGCCCCAGAGGGCGCCCTTGCCTTCCACCTAAGGGGTCCCTGACTCCAGCAAGCTACCCAGGGGCCAACCTCTCTCCCTGGACTTGCAGTCTGGGCTACAAAGGGCCCCTTGCCCTCCAATTTTGGGGTCCCTGACCCCAGCTAGCTACCCAGCGACCAACCTCTCTCCATGGACTTGCAGTCTGGGCCCCAGGGGGCCCCTTGCCCTCCAATTTTGGGGTCCCTGACCCCAGCTAGTGTAGTGGAAAGTTGAGCTGGATCTTGACAAACATCTTCTATGTTAAAAAAAAAGGCTGAGGTCTTCGAAGTTCTCAAGTTGAAGCAGTTTTATTTCACAGCAGAGATGGTCGATCAAGCTCTCTCCCTCTCAATGTCCAAAAACCCACAGTTTATATACAGTTTCTTATCCATAGGTATCATGAGATTGATGTAACATCACCCTATTCCCGGCTCCAATAGGATCCTAGCTTTTTAATTAATGGCTGTATGTTTTTCTGTTTTTACATATCTTAAAGGTCATAGCATGTGCTTACTCATGTGTTTGCATATGATCATGTTGTTTCCATACTTTCTAAATGATTCTCCTTATGTATGCTATTGGCGAGGGTTGTTTTTGTCTTGTTCAATATACATTGTCTAAATGTATTGCATACGCTCTGTCATAATGTTCTCACTTTGGCGCATGACCTGCTGTGCTTCAATTGTAAGGCCCTCAATTATAAGGCCCTGCATGTTTGTATGTCTCTCTGCATCACTTGAATATAGGTATTTCTATAAGTTTTAACAGTGTATTTTAATAGTAATCTATATTTTAATAGTGGCAGATTATATGTGATTACATAATAAAAGTTCCACTATATGCATAATAAAAGTTCCACTATAAATCCCCCCTCAGGGGCTTTATCAAAAAAGTCCCTTTCCTAAATCCCTCGCTGAAGTGCAACTTAAGAATCTAACATTTCGCTCAGTTTTTAACGTTCTTGTGCAACCAAAAAAGTTGCCCATCTACATCCTTATCAATTGTCAGCATCCTTGCGCCGCACTTCAGAGGAGAAACGGAACCAAACATCTCCCTCCACTTTTGGCTTTAGAAGGAGTAAAAGATCCCGCTCTCCCTAACTAAATACTTTCTTGGGGAGTTCAACACTCAACAATTATTAGTCATGTTAAAACATATGCTTTGTCAGCTTTGCTCACAGCAGTGGTTATATAACATATATACTTGATTAATCAACACACAAAAAAAATCTCAATATTTGCAGAACATTCATAGCGCCTGTAAAAGAACTATATCTGATGTTTCATCCCACGTCGCCAGAGGTACTTCTGAGTACTGTCTGGTGTTGGAGCAGACAGTGGGGTTTTAAACCTCCAGTAGATTCTGCTCTTCTTCTCCTTTGTTGCTGGATACTGGAGTGTCCCTTGACCCGTAGTCATCTTCCCTCTTTCCTCATGTACATCTGATATCAGCTCCGGCAGCTTCGATGAACTCCTATATACACAGAATTTTATACTAGTAAACGGGTCTTAAAATGATTACAATCTTTCAGTTCAGTCAGTCCATTATTTGCATTTTCCTGTATTAGGATGATGCCTTGCTTAAAACCATTCTCTTTGGGATTTAAAGCCTTTATGAAATAGTAAAAAGCTAAAGAATTATATTATTATTTTTAAGACATTAAAGATTAAAGAAATTTAGGGTAGTAATTGTTTTCAGAACTCATCCAACTTTATCCCAATCTGTTCTAATGACTTCATAGACATGGTCTCTGCAGTCATGCACAGTTCTATTAACTCGCACATTGACCATCTGCTTGGCAGCAGCTTTAGCTATAAATCTGAGAAGAGGCATAACACAACAAAAGAATAAAAACAAATATCGCAATTCTTTTGAATATTCCAATCTTAATTATTGTCCAATCGCAACTATTGTCCTAATGATCTATATATGGAAGCAAACTAGACACTAAAGTTCTTATCCTCTCCAGCGTCTCTTTTACTTCTTTCCTTAGATTTCACAATTTTCGCATGGCTTCAATGAAAAATCCACTTGTGGCAGTATTATTTGGAATATAGGAGCAGCACAGGGTGCAGTGTTTTACCCAAGCCATTTTATTTGTTGGGGCCAATTATTCTCCTAATACTTTAAGGGCATCATTTGTGTAATTTATGAATTTGTTTGGTTGTAATAAATGTAGTTAATCCACTGTAAAAATGTCATTGCAATTATCCACACTATTATAGAGTCAAGTCCTTCTTTTACTATATCTCTTGTTTTAAACTCATCTGGTATTACACTAGGTTGGCCAATGTGAAACTTCTGAGTCAGGTGTATATTGTCTCAAATTCATTGCTTCCACTCATATCTTCAACTCAATCAGTTATTATCACTTCCTGTATAGTTTAACTCTAGTACAAATCCCTTTTCCATTTCAATGGAATGTTGGGTGTAATATTCCCCTTCCATAGATCCCGTAGTAGTCTGCTATTCTTCATATTGTTGTATTAAGCGAAATAATCTTGGAATTGGACATTTTTGTCCGGTGCAATTATCAAGTGTGCTGTTAGCCGTCCTATCACTTTTTTCATAATTGCAACTTCTGAAACTGGCAACATTATATTCCTTATTGTAGCTGTAGCTATTTGGAAGGTTTGCATATAAACATTTTCTTTTCCCCACATTTCATCATTCAATGCCAAATTATTATTCCTTTAAATTTGCTCACATTTGCCGATCTGCTGGTTACAACATTCATATTCTAATTTCTATTGCATATTTTGTGGGGATCTCTCTTATTGTTGCTTGAACTATAATGTTCATTTTTTGCATTCTTTTTTCAACATATCATGTTCTCTAATGTAAATTTAGTGCTTCCTATAATATCAAGTCATTGGGCCTGGCAAAATGGGGAGGTCACTGTACAGTATATTGAATTTCGCACAATGTCTATAATCATAAAATTTACAAACCACAATAAGCTTTTTCAAAAGTGTTTGTAAACATATTAGGCAATTGCATTTTTGTAATTTTCCAACTGTGTATTTTGCCCAACAATACCAATCATTGTTATTGGCTTCTTCTAAGAGCTGATCATCTGAGATCTGGTCATACTCAATTTCTTTTTAATTGCATATCGTTTTGATTTTCATACATATCCTCTGGGTCAATATTTCCTTCAGACGATTGTTCTTTAGCTTCATTTTGTTGTGGGATATTCACTCCTTTCCAAGAAAATTAAGAAGTCAATTGTTGGATACTCTTGTCTGACTTCATCAGACTGGGATAATCCTTTACCTTTGGAGAAGTTACCTCTAGGCTTTCACTCATCTTTATTTGCATCATCATCAGCAGCAGCAGGAACATCTTCCAAAACAGCTTCCTTCTGTCATTCACTGTTCTGTTCCTGTGAATGAACAGCTTCATACATGGCAGTTAGTTTTTCTTATAAGACAAAATCTTATTTGCCAATGCTAGTTAGACAGGACATTAGCGTTCCCATGCAGTGTTAAGTTCCTGTTTCTGTAGTGTACATGTCAAAAATTTCATTAAAGCATCTGTTTACACATCAGTCTAGTTTAATAATTAAACTTAATCAAGTTAGCATTTTCACATATTTTTAAAAGGAGCTTTGGCCCTAATGTACCTTCTTGTTGCTTTCGACCAGTCCTTGTGATTGTGCATGATAATTTCACTCCAGTCTTTGATTTATTCGTAATTAACAGTACTTCTTTAACAGTTTATTATTTGTTTGTTTATTTAATTACTATTTAGCTATGTTTTAATTTACTTCAATTACTCTAAATACTTTATAAATGCACACCCATTATTTGAAATTATTTCTGATGGTATTCCAGATGTAGAAATAATAGTTTTTCTTATTAGAAATATAATTAATCACCACAACCTGTTTTTTAATCCTAACCTGTTAAGTAGTACAAACATGTATTTCTTGCCTTGTACTCATTTTAGTATAACCTCAAAACCCTCATTACTAAATGCCTGAATGTACTTAAGGTACTGGTTGCTGTCCCTTTCCTTCTCATTATATTTAACACAGATGTCACATGGACCAAAACGCATTAAGCACTGCATTTAAATATGGAGACCAATCTCCTTGCTGTTTAATTTTTCCTAATACTTCACCCTTGATCAAAATCATTGCATCTGCAATAAGTATACTTAGAGATGCTGTTGGTGCAACAATTATTCCTTTATGTATAGGCTATATACGATGTCTTTTCCTCCCTTTCATGCTAGAAGTTCACCAGAGTCTGTTTGTTGTTTAATTTTCACAATGTTCTTTAATTGAGATTGTAGCTCTAAAAGCACTATAGGTGACTTACCTCACATCCTGTCGCTTATTTACTTTCAAATCTGCTACAGTGTTACCTTCAATGACAGACTAATTTATCTTTCATCATCTCAAATGCCTTTATTGCATCTGTGTTCCTGTTAATTCAGAACTATATTTTTGCAGTCTTTCCTGTTTCATACATTTTCTCCAGTGCTGTTTTTTGTAAAATTCTCTGTTCCATTAATGCTAAATCCATCATCCCTAAAAGTCATCATATGTTTTCTGCCTTTTAACTGAGCTAAGTCTATATGGAGCTGCAGATAATTAAATCAGCTACATAGTTTAACAAACTACTATTCATCATAAGATCTTCAGACGCTTCGGTGTATGTATAATTTTCACCAGCAAATGTAAATACTAATTGGTACCTACCCTCCTCTGCTTATTATCTAAATAATCTAAACAGAAATGAATTACTTAACAATATTTGACATCAGGAAGAAAATTTGTTCATAAATGTAGGAACCTCAGCTGGAAGATTTTCTCTCATTGATTGTTCTTATAGCATCTGCTTTTTACCAGCTTTGATGCAGCATAATTAAAATATTTTAATTTAAAATAAAATCAAACCTTATTAGTTACATACACAGTCATACCTGACTTGAAATATATTTTAAATAGAAAATATCCAATGATTTATTTCATATTATAATCACTAGGTATTAATAATCCTACTCTCAATAAAACTTCAATATTGTTTTTAGAATCATTTCAGCATTTTTCTTATTTTCTCTGCAGATGTGCATCTGGTTTAAAATTAACCTGGTTAATTTTCTAATTATAAATTCAAGTCCTACATTAATAATATTTCTTTAAGTATTTAACACTGCACTTGTTTAAATCATTTAACTTCTGAGCTATTTGTTCATTTAGATGTTGTATTCATTATTTTTTTTCTCTCTCTCTTTCTTGATATTTACTTCTAAGGCAAGTCCATCTTACTGATTGGGTACACAGCTTTTATGTATTTTTTTGTAAAATAATCACAATCTATCTGGTCTGTTTTGCTCTTTTTTCCTCATTAGTCCTCAAATTTACTTCCCAATTTTTCAGTTATATGGCTATATATATCTATATATAATATATCTATTATATTAAACCCCTTTTTTCCCCCAAAATCATCTTTTATTACACTTAGAGCTTCTCACTGTTGACTTGTTCTAATGCAAATCTATTTCAGGATCATACATCTGCATAGACAAATTCTGCTTTTTACTAGCCCTGCTTCAGAAATGTTTAACTTAATCTATTTTCCCCATAATCAATTGTCTTACTTACATCTTCTATGTGTTATAATTAATTCTTTTTATTCTGTAATCCTTATTTAATTCAAATTCCTTTTACTAAATGTGAAGTCCTAATTTATATAATACCTTCCTCCTGACTAATTTGATAGGAGTCTAATTGATTCAAGAAAGGGTTCACTTTTGTTTTAATTTGCATGTACTTGATTTGCATCATAGTTCTACTAGGCTTTTGAGATTGAGTTTGCTAGGCCACAAGCCAATCTCTCTCTCCCTCGCACCCCAAGGCAACTGTTCCATAGATGGTGCAGTCTTTGCATTATTGTATTCAGGAATCCCCACATTTCCTGCATTTTGAAGGAGTTAAAGTGTAGAGCATTCCTCCTTTCTCTTGGTGATGGCTTCTTTTTCACCCAGCTGATGTTGCTGGAAAGTTTAGCTTTTTTTGATCAGTTCATCAGTCTCGTTTCTCCTTTAAGTGTCTCTTGAACATATGTGGATGGATCAAGTCTCAGTAGTTCTTTGCATGCAGTGCCTGGCTCACTGCTTTAGTTCATTTAATTAGAGTTCACAGTCAACAATTTGCTCCTTGTGTTCTCCAAATACCTTATTCTATTTCCCAGTGCCTTCAGGAATGTCCGGCAGGCGAAAAGACAAGGACCCTTCAAATTCCATCTCCGTGCCCCTTAATTTAATATATACATTTGCTTAGTTATTATCTAAACATTTTTCCACTTTCCCATTTTTCCTTTATCAAATAAAGACTCCTCTCATCTTTGTTCATCTCTTTGCTGTCCAACCGCTAATTTTTCCTAATATTTATTACTAAATCATCTGTATTTTGTATCAATTTTCTATTTGTTATTTTTCTTCTAATTTAATTTCTATAGCTTGTACATTGTTTTAATTTCTCTAGCACTTTCTAAACCTGTTTCAAGTTTACAGTACACATTTCTCACTCTTTTTACACACTCATCTTTTTACTTTTCACCTTTTGTCTTATTCTTTTCATTTATAATTATTATTATTTTTTCAGAGTTTGTATTTACTCACACACTGCTTACATCAAATGTTCCTTCTTTTTGCCATTATTTTATTTTCTGTTCTCTTTTTGTTGAATATTTAATTATAAATTATTTATATCTTAAACATACAATTGTTTTCTAAATTCTAAGTATTTTTCCTCTCTGTTCCCAAATGTTTAACTTATTACTTTATTCTTTTATATAACACATTTTTTATTTTCGAAATTGTATTTACTTTACCATATTTATATTATACTCTTTACACCTCATTAATAATAAATCAGATACTATTATTCACTAAATTAAATTCTAAGAATTTATATTATGATCTCTTTGTATCTACAAATGTCAACCTATGTTATATACTTCTCCTTAATTTATTTCTTTATATCTTTCTATCTGAACTGAATTAATTTCCTAAATATTATAATCTCTTCCCTAAACTGCATCAGTCTCTTCTATATATAATTTATTACACAATATTTCACAGTCCATCTTTATATTATAATCTACAATGATAATTGTTTTATCTCACTATTTATCACAAACACAAACACTTAACCACACTCTCACATTCTAGTCCCTCAAATTTAGAGGACTCATTTACTCAACATTTGTCCCTTTATCTACAGGGCTCATTCAGTCATTCATTCCTCTCAGTGTAACAGAGTGTCCATCTCTGCCATGCTCCACTTATGAGACAGTGCAGAAGGGGGGAGGGGGGGCTCTGCTTATCCACTATTATGGAATTTTACACAACCATTCACACAGACACAGACACACACAACACTAAAGCAATAACCATAGGAATTTCCTTGCGCATGCAATTTTAATCTAATCTGCTTTTAATCTCTTAACTGTCACCACACATTCAGAATTCACTCTTGAAATCTAATTATTCTATGTATATCCTACATTATTAAAAAACTTCCCAAATCTGAGTAACAGTTACTAGTTAATGTCTGTCGCTTAACGAGCAAACACAGATCATTTGCATGCAAACTATTCTTTTTTATCTGGAATCCAAACCTCCCTCTATTATTTTTATTTCTTTTAATTTGGAGGAACAGTTAAAGTGTCTTTACCGTCACAAGCAGGTCCTGGGAGACAAAACAAACTTTTTTACATGCAAAACTGCTTTTCTTAATTGTTGTGGCCACTTTGTTTGCTTTGTCCCTCCAGCACAGCATGTGCAATTTTTATTCATTCTCTAATCAATTAATATTTTATCTATATTTTAATCTCTCAACTATAATACTCACTTTCTCTCACACTACACCTCAGTAATTTCTCTCTAGCTCTCATCATCCTTAAACACACACCCTACTCATGCTTTAACCTTCTAGATCTCTTACCACATTGCAACACCAAACAGCAAAACGAGTTGTTATTAATGTCTAAAAATGAATGGAAGTCAATGAGGCCAGAAATCTCAAGCCAAAATAATTCAAATGGCTGCACCCACTCGTACGCGGAGAATGAGGTGAATAGAACATTTCAACATTCAAACATAAAAAAAAAGAAACATTAAAGCAATCTCTTTTACGTCTAATTTGCTTTCAAAGTATTTTTTGCAGTTCAGTTTGAGCAATCATTATACTGACACTTGTGCTCCCTTCGTAGTGCACTTTGAAATCATTTATGCCATGTTGAATGCAGTCGTGGCTCATGACAAAAGCTATAGGTGACCTTTGGAATGCAGAATGTACATTATGTCTCCAAAGCTTGGGAAAACAAAAATATATTGGCTACGTTTATGGTTTTAATTTATAGTAGCCTAGGCTATTTATTAAGAAATGTATGTAATGTACATGACATGGGCCTATAAGCTAGAACAGGGGTCACCAATCTCGGTCCTGGAGGGCCGGTGTTCCTGCAGAGTTTAGCTCCAACTTGCCTTAACACACCTGCCTAGATGTTTCAAGTATACCTAGTAAGACCTTGATTAGCTTGTTCAGGTGTGTTTGATTAAAGTTGGAGCTAAAACCTGTAGGGCACCGGCCCTCCAGGAACAAGTTTGGTGACCCCTGGGCTAGAACATTGCTGCAGCAGTGATTTGAATGTGTCAAATTTGTAAAAGTAGACATTAATAAAAAAACATAATAGACTACTTAAAAATTATATATATATATATATATATATATATATATATATATATATATATATATATATATATATATATATATATATACAGTTGAAGTCAGAATTATTAGCACCCCCTGAATTATTCGCCCCCCTGTTTAATTTCTTTCCCAATTTCTGTTTAACGGAGAGAAAAAATTTTCAACTCATTTATAAACATAATAGTTTTAATAACTCATTTCTAATAACTGATTTATTTTATTTTTGCCATGATGACAGTAAATAATGTTTGACTAGATATTTTTCAAGACACTTCTATACAGCTTAAAGTGACATTTAAAGGCTTAACTAGATTTGTTGGGTTACCTAGGCAGGTTAAGGTCATTAGGCAAGTTATTGTATAATGTTGGTTTGTTCTGTAGACGAAAAAAAAAATAGCTTAAAGAGGCTAATATTTTTTACCTTAAAATGTTTTTTTTTTAAATTAAAACTGCTTTTATTGTAGCTGAAATAAAACAAATAAGACTTTATCCAGAAGAAAAAAATATTATCATACATACTGTTTAAATTTCCTTGCTCTGTTAAACATCATCTGGGAAATATAAAAAATAATAATATTAATTCGGCTAATAATTCGGACTTCAACTAAATATATATCAGAATCAGTCTTATTGCCAAGTGTGCTCCACACACAAGGAATTTGTTTTGGCTACAGAAGCTTCCAGTGTACATAAAGTGACAAGTGACAACACAAAATAAATCTGAAAAATAAAATAATAATAAAAAATCATGAACATTAAACAGATGCGGTTAGTGAAGAAACCTGGATGTTGAGTTGTATGTACAGATTGTTATAAATATACAGGTTATAAGGTGCTGTGTACAAGTGCGAATGTAGAAAGTATTGCATTGTATATTGATATAAGGTGCTGTGTACAAGTGCGTATGAGAAAGTATTGCACATATTTATTGCACAGTAGGGGAATATTTAACTGTTCATAAGGTAGACAGCCTGAGGAAAGAAACTTTTCCTGTGTCTGGCTGTTTTTGTGCTTGGTGCTCTGAAGCGCCGACCAGACGGTAACAGTTCGAACAGGTAGTGTGCTGGGTGTGAGGCGTTCAGAGTGATTTTGCGAGCCCTTTTCCTCACTCTGGAAGAGTACAGTTCTTGAAGTGTAGGAAGGGTTGTGCCAGTGATTCGTTCAGCAGTCCAGACTATTCGCTGTAGTCTACGGAGGTCGGTTTTGGCAGCTGAGTCGAACCAGACGGTGATTGAAGTGCAGAGGATGGATTGGATGACAGCTGAGTAGAACTGTACGAGTAGCTCCTGTGGCAGGTTGAACTTCCTTAGCTGACGAAAGAAGTACAATCTCTGCTGGGCTTTCTTCACAATAGAGTCTATATGAATGTCCCACTTCAGATCCTGAGAGATGGTGGTGCCCAGGAACCTGAATGACTCTACTGCAGCCACAGTGCTGTTCATGATGGTGAGTGGGGGGAGTGCAGGGAGTGCAGGGGGATTTCTCCTGAAGTCCACTATCATCTCCACTGTTTTTATATATATATATATATATTTATATATATATATATATATATATATATATATATAATTAATTATTATTAAGTAGTATATGGTTTTTTTTTTATTTCTTAATAAATAGCCTACTATAAATTAAAATTATTAATGTGAAAGTTTATATATAACATTAGAATATGAGTTAGAGTTTTGTAAGTGATTTTATGTTTTAGAATAGAATATGGAATATTCTCAATAATATTCATAAAGGAAACATATATATATATATTTCAATTAATATGGAAAACGAGTGCATGTTTTTTTCTGAAACTAATATTGGATTTTTTTAAAAATGCATGTGCATGTAAAACAATAATTTGCACAAAGGAAAAAGTTTTGGGCATTTTCTTGAAAGTAGTTGTTACTCCATCCCATTTAGGGCATCATTATGAATATTTTACTTTTACAACTAATGTAGTTCAAATGATGGATCTGCAACAGAGCAAGTAAAGTTTTGGGAAACACTCATCACTATATCGTTCTTTTCCCAAACGATGCATTGTACTATGATAGTTCAGCCAAGAGTTATGTTGTTGTATGGGAAATGCACACCTGTGCTGTTGTGTTGGCATTTCAGTTACTGCAAAATTCCCATGCTGCATCATTGGAAAAAAAAATATTACAAATGTGTTAAATGTGTTTGTAGTTGTGTAAAATAATGTGTGTTTTCGAAAAATAAATTTATTTGCTTTGTAAAGCAGAGTGGCTTTTGATTTAGTTAATTACCTCAGATTTAGGCTTATTAATTCGCATGCAATTCAAATGGTGTGGGACACAGAAGATAGACTCAAGCAATTTTGCCATGCTTGAAGCTTAGAGGTGGAATATAATTAAAGTTAGTTTCTGTGTGCACAGGAGGAACCACAAACCATACCTGTCTCTGCCTGAAAACAGTGGTTGGTGTGCGGTTAACGCAAACTTCACAGTTCACTTAAAGTAATCTTATTTGCACCAAATCATGGAAATGGTGCACGGATGAGTTGGTCAAGCAGTGTATTTATGCATTTAATCACTCACTTTTCTGACACACATACTCTAAATGACTCTCAATAAGCAGATATAATTTCTTATTTAAATATGTAATTCCAAATAGTATTAAAATACAAGTTAATGTTTAGATTTCAAAGGTATACAAATATGTATATGTACATGCAACATATATTTCAAAATTTATCAAAAATATTTCCAGGTTTTGATGAATAAGCTACTACATGTTAATACTTTACATTTAAGTACAGCAGTTCTTTTTTTTTTTGACTTTTCAAGAACAGAGCCATTTTTGATACATTTTTTAAATTTAATTTTAATTTAAACTTTGAATTTTTTTTATTTTTATTTTTTTTCACCTGCAAGCACAGTTAATATTCAAATTATTTATAATGTTTAAAGTAGCTGACAATAATAACTATTCTTAATAATAGGAATTAATCTGCCTTGTTTTTTTAAACTGCGCAGTGCTGTGGCAGCTTAATTAGGTCTACTATGCTATGCTGAAATTTATTTTTCTGAGGTGAAAAAAGTTTGAGAACCACTGGCCTAAACCCTTGAGCACTAGAATCTACACTGTTGTGATGTCACAGTTGCATTGCATTCTGTGACATACAGGTTCTGGAGTGTAGATTTTAAGCAGATTCGCTCGAGGGGTCGAGGGTATGTCCATGTAAGATTCCCTCATTCACTTGAAGTGTAATGCATTTTACAATGGCTGTGGAGTTTCCTTTGAGGTGACATGGTTAGGAAACAATGGAACAAAATACTCTATGGGGAAAATAAATGATCATCTTTCTGATTGTCTTATATTAAAAACAGTATGCAATTGCTGTACTTGTGTGCAATTGCTGATAAATAGTTGTAATATTATCATGTAATATTCAAAACAAGCACAGGGTACAAATGAAGCAGCATGATCAATACTGTTTTCAAAAAGAACTAAAATTATTCATTCATTCACTTTCCTTCGGCTTAGTCCCTGATTTATCAGGGGTTGCCACATCAGAATGAATTAATGTGACTCAATATCGGAACATAGATGTCTTCAGGAGAGGAATCTCATCAAGTTTGTGAATTTTCAGGAAGATCAGACATTGTGTGGCTGAATTATAAGTACTTCCTCCTCAGTGGCGAAGCACTGAACATTGTCAGTCTGCCACGGACAAGCCCTTCGCGAAAACTCTAGATCTTCACAATTTATCATCACAAAGGCCTTTGGATTATACTAACAGAACTTGCTTGGAGGAGTTTGTTACAGTGTAAAACATTTCATTTAATGTTGCCAGCAGGTGGCGCTATAATTGTAACTGGATATTGGCATGTAAACGTGTTCAGGTCAGGACTGTTATCAAACAAGTGAGTTTTGAGGCAGATCGGACAATGCATGTCTGAGTTATAACATCTTCCTGTTTCGTGGTGAAACATCAAAGTTTGTGAGGTCACCACAGACACACCCTTCTTCGAAAACTCTGGATCTTCACAATTTAACATCGCCAAGGCCTTTAGATGACAAAAGCCAATTTTGGTGTTGATCTGATAAAATCTCTAGGAGGAGATTGTTAAAATACAACACCTAGAAATGGCAAAACCTGCACTTTTTTGAAAGGGAATTTAAAAATATCCCACTTCCTGTTCACTTTGCTTCAAGACACTTTTTGTAGGTTTTGGCATGTTTGATTTGTGTGTTAATTTTCATACGTGTGGGTGAAACGTAGCTCGGGGGCTACTCTGTCAAACGCACATAGGTGACGCTGTCGAGCCATTTTGCCACACCCACTTCCGAAGCCCATATCAAACGTAAATCTTCACCACTTTTGGTGTGTGTGCAAAGTTTTGTGAGTTTTCAAGCACAATTAGACCCTTAAAAATGCTATTTATTAGAAAAGGGAAATTTCCCGTGAAATTGTAAACATCACATCATGGTTAATAGGGACAGTTGTAAAATTTCCCGGGAAATTGTATTGTATGAAAACATCACATCATGGTTTAAGGGGACAGTTGTAAAATTTATACACACGCACATCATGGTATGCAGGGTCAAATTTTCAAATGCATAAAAAACTATTAGGGGCTTTATTAGGAGTCATAAAACAACATAGTGGGTCTCAGAATTACAGGGTCACGGATGTGTCCCTCTATACCATGGTGACCCTGTTATGCTGGCGAGTAACCTGGTGTTTTGACCCTGTAAACCATGTATACAAGAACACACACACACATACACACACACTCCTGTAACTAGAGCGATCAATGTCGGCAAAACCGTATCAGGTATCTTCTGATCCTATAAGCACAACCCATGCTCAGCTATGGTTCCTCATTGCCCCATCAAAGTGCCTCTTTCCATCCAGGTACAGCATTGACTCTGAGGATGACCAAATGATTTGAGTTACAAATAACATTTTAAATAGAAATATAAAAAATTGTAATTTTATAAAGTATATATTTGTATTGTCAAATAGTATCTTTTAACCTCCATAGCTCTGTGGGACAACAGCTGGGACTTCCTTTTCAAGACGGAAAGTGAAGTGAAACACATTGGTGGTGCTGTGCTGTCTGGTTAAAGGATCGAGCACTTCTGAATGAACCCTGACCTGGATGTGCATTCCTTCCGTGTAGCAAACCTGATCAAGACATCATAAATCTATTAGGAAGAATAAAATTGAAATAGGCTGAAATTGGAAAATGCAGCTAGCTCTCTGCAACACTAACATGGTCGCCCACTGAAGCTAAGCAGGGCTGCGCCCGGTCAGTACCTTGATGGGAGACCACATGGCAAAGTTAAGTTAGGAGGCCACCAGGGGGCACTCAACCTGCGCTCTGTGGGGGTCCTAATGCCCCAGTATAGTGAAGGGGACACTATAGTGCTCAGTAAGGACCGTCTTTCGGATTAGATGTTAAACCGAGGTCCAGACAAAAGGCAATCCCTTCCGATTGCCTTCAAAAAAAGAGTATGGGTTTAACTCGCCACCAATCAGCTGGTATGTGGTGTGCGGTCCGGCGCAATATGGCTGCCGTCGCGTCATCCAGGTGAATGCTGCACATTGATGGTGGAAGAGGATTTTTCCCAAAAAAATGTGTAAAGCGCTTTGAGTGTCCACAAAAGTGCTATATAAATTATGATTATTAATTGCGATACGAGAAATGCTATTTGTTTTTATTTGTACTTTTTTACATACATTTTTCTATTCTAATTAAATCTAATTTAAGCTAGAATTATTTAGATTTCAATAAAGCTTTTTTAAAAAGCTTGTCAAATATTCTGATTACTATTTGATTTGCTGTTATCTATTCCCGCAATTTGTATAACGTTTTGGGCATGTGTCCAAATGTTACTATTTTAATACTGAACTGCTTTCTGAGTTTGAAAATGGTCAAGTTATAAGAGAATAGGAATCAGTTATTGTTTATCAAGAAAATTCAGTTTATTAACTCAATAATTGATGCTGCTATGAATATAAATGTATATTATTTGTTAAACTCTTTCATCTTGGCAAGTTTTTCATTTATAAATGCAAATCAGTTTCATCAATTATTATTTACAGACCCATTAATGTTTTTTCAGTTTCTTCATTTGAATGAATTATAACATTTAGACAGTGTCTTGATGCCACCTACTGGGTGGTTTAAATTTATTATCTGTATTTATATATATTCCTGTCGTCGTGTGTTTAACATGCAAGGAAATATGGATAACACCAAGGAAGCGCTTTTAGAAGGAAAGTTTCAATACAAAACAATTAATGTCGCATCACCAGGCTATCCAGCGTTTCCTCCAGAGTTTCATGTATTTTCGGGTGTTTCATTTTTAATCTATAGACTTTAACTGCAGTTCAGCAGTTCACTCTCATTAAGCAACATATTGATCATGCCTCGTGACATTTATTGGATGAAAATATGAAGGACTGCTAGAAGAGTGTCGTTTTAATGGAACTTGATACCGCATGGTGGACGGAAAGAAAAACCTCCGCATTTCGGGACTCGGGTGGTCCTTTTAGGTAAACAAAAATCACTGCTTACATGGTAGACTCTTAATCAGTATTATCTTAATCATAAAATCGGAGTATTGGTGTCCATGTAAATGTACTCAGTGAAAGTGCCAGATGATGTCGCAAGCTGTCAAAGACAGCCCATTCCTCTGCCTATAAGTTGATTCCATGAGACCTCAAATGTTTTATTAAGTTTGATGTGTTTCCCCCTACATGCAACTTTTGTAAAGTGTCTGCTTCACGTTGCTGTGTCAGAATCCTTGCTTGTAAAATACAGCCATACTTTAGAACGCTTAGTTTAGGCAAATTTGATCAGTGCGATCGTGTGTGTTGATGAATCGTTGAGGAGGTTGAGGAGTCGCTCATAGGGTGCGCTGTACTGCGCGCGTTGTCTGTCTGTGTGTGTGTGTGTGTGTGCATGTTTGTACTTTATAATTAATGTTCTCAACTCGCAATACAACTTTACAATTAGTACAATTGTTTGTATTCAATACTTTATTATTATTATAATTTTCCATATCTGCAATGCCTGTATTTTGGATTTTTTTTTTGTAGTCCACTTAAAATCCAACATGGAAATCATTTTTGTTTGTTATTGGCATTGATTGTTTTGAAATTCAAATAGCACTTACATGCCTGTGTTTTTATTTCTGTAATAAATACGGCTTTTTGTGATTAAACATGATTAATTACAAAAAAAGTGTGATCAATTAGTTATGCAGAGTTAGAGAGTTATGCAGTACGTTACTGTGTTTTAAAGTTCCATTGTGAAAATTACTGTATATTTTACATTGAAGAGATACAATACTTTAATTACATACTGTATACAGCAAGATAAATAGTTCTGTAAATGTAAATACAGTATTTTTCCTGTAATTGATTTAAAGTAAGTTTCTACGGGAAATTGTTATAATGGTTTCTGATCTGATTTTTTCAATTCTGATTTGCATAAGCAATCTGTGCATCCAACTCACAAATGAATGGCACATTAAATAATTGTAATTTATCGCACCACTTTGCGATAGGGACATTGCATTCTATCATCGCAATGACAATGACAATAGGGTTTGGATATATTGCAGCTCTAGTACTAACCTGAGAAGACAGCAAGAGCAAAGAACCAATTTCTACTGGCTTCCGAAATAAAATATCATCAACAGCCACAACAGTTGGTCTACATCCACTGAAAGACACAAATACGGCCATGAGAGAAAAGAACACCATTGTTTAAAATAACATTTATTAATGACTGATTTTCCTCTTACGCAAATGCACAGGCATTAGCTCGACCAAGCTCATAAGCCTTTCTCATCAGAAAACCACCAAATATCCGATTGAAGATATTTCTTTCCTGTACAAAGACCAAATTACATTAAGATATATAAAAGGAAAATATTTGTTTATTAAAATTTTTGAACTTTTTTCCCTTTTACCTGTGGATGGCAAATCTCAAGCCCTTTCAATTTGGCATCTTCCATCCACACTGAATTTGGTGGTAAAATCCGACTCCGAAAGCTGACAGTCCTATAAGGTAAAAGTAACTATTCTTTAAAAATGGCTCTTAAAAGGTGCAGGTATTTCTCTGTGTAATGCTGATAAATGGACCGTGTGTCAAGAGTGTTGAGGAACTGGTTGTGAATGAGTGTCCTCTCCTCCGCTGTAGGAGCCACTTTCAGAAGAGACGCCGTGCTCAGCTCCACACGCCTCTTCTTGTTTACTGGCCAATGTAAATTTGATGATTAATTATAAAGCAATAACAACATAGAATTTTGTAAATACATAAATTAAAAATCATGAACCAACCTATATATATTTTTGACTATAATTTGCATTTAGCAATATTTTTTTAACGAGATAGTAAATCAAAAATGACAAGTTACATTTTATTTACTCACACTCATGCTATTGAAAATATAGGTGACTTTCTTTTTCTTCAGTAGAACCTTAAAGAAGATTAGCTAAATCTATGTTTCTTGATGATTAGTATACAGTATATCAGTTATTCCAGTTGTTCTCAAACTCGAGTCATGTTTGCATAGTTTATAGCATATGTTAATAATCTTGGACAATCACAGGTAAAAACAAAAAAATTTCATTTTCACTCTCACACTCACTACACTTCATCATCAAGAGCTGTCTGCCCAAGCAGTGGATTAAAGCTAATAAAATTGTGAATGATGTTCAATTTCTTGCACAAACTGATCGTCTTTCTTAATAAGACCTCAGTGTATCATTAGTAATCACAGGAATTGGTTTTGACTTATTGGTATGTGTTTATTTATAATCTCAAAAATGGGTGACCATTGACTTGCATCCAGGGGCGGACTTAGTGATTCCCGGGCCTTAAGCAATTCCAGGTATGGGGCCCTAGCATTTTTGAAAAATAAACGGCATGGTAAAAAGTGTAATTAAGTATATTTTATATATTTTAATATTTAAAGGAACCTTTATCTTATAAATGTAAAATTAAAAGCAATAAAGTCACAAATAAAAAACAAGTTTGCAAACAATGTACAGCAGGGGTGGATCTTCTGGAGGTCCAGTGTCCTGCAGATTTTAGCTCCAACTTGTCTCAACACACCTGCACAGATGTTTCTAGAAAGCCTAATAAGAGCTTGATTAGCTAGCCCAGGTGTGTCTGATCGGGGCTGGAACTAAACACCGGCCCTCCAGGACCGAGTTTGGGCACCCCGATGTATAGTTAATTCGCCTTATTTGTGACTAGATTTTAAAAGTAACATCACCCGCAGCTCGTCACAAAGAGTAGCCTAGTGTTAGGAACAGCACAGCACAGACACATGAGAGTCTCTCTAAAAATCTCCAGTAATATCTAAAAACATTCACTAGTCGCTTTTTTGAGGGGTCTGAAAAGTCGCAAAGTTGTTAACACTGGCTGGCAGTGCCTTTGATTGAAGCGCTCTCACCTGAATTTACTGAAGAAATAAAAAGTCACCTCTGCTGTCAATTTTCATTTTTGAATAAACTATCCCTTTAAGCATTTTATCATGGACCATGAAATCCAAATTGACATTCTCATACCCTCGTTGTCATTAATCCCTCTGCAATGTCATCTCTTTTCTTTGTTAATGAAGAGTTTACTAACGTGAATGCGAGACAGCATGTACTTGGATAAATGTCACGATATGAAAAGAAAACACTTAAAAAAAATAATGTCAAATTCACACCGACTTCAATAAACAAAACTTACTTTCACCCTGAAGAAAAATCGCCTCTTCTTCCAGACCCACTGGTTTGAGTGGGTTTACAAAAGCTGCCCTGACAAAAGAATATGTGAATTAATTCATATTACAGCATATCAATATTAGATCACATTAGTCAGCTGTGATACCTTTTGTTTTCAGGATCTCGAGCCACCATTACAAAAGTAGCATCTAATAAGTCTGCATGCGTGCCATTTTGGTACTGAGAAAACAACTCATTTTTGTTTAATAATACTCTGAAGAGAACAAATAAACTACGCATTACAAAAAATCGAAATAATTACCTGAGACATGTGCATTTTAGCTTCGATTGAGGTCTTTCCAACCCATGTCACGTGACCAGTGAACTTGATGTCACAGTCTGGGTAGATGATGTTTTGTCTCATGTCTGAGATACATTATCAATAGCTTATAAATCAATGATTAATAACAAAATATAAATAAATATATTACAATGGAGAATATTGAGATGAAATACCGATCTTGTCCACTAGGGCGGTGACAATAGACAGCGGAGAACTTTGCAGCTCCTCGTTCCATGTGTGAGAGTAACAGATGAGCACTAAAGAGATCAACATGAGACAGTGTGTGATGCTCTGTGTGAATGTGACTAAAATGAACCGCTGTGAGGTGAATCACATTATAAAGCTTGATTTGAAGTGAAATCTGTCAAAATAAGTATATTCTAACTGTGCTTAATGGCTTTAATGAAGCAAAGGTTTGCCATCCTGTGATTTTATTATTAAATATATCAAGTCTGTTTAATATATGTGGATGGATTTTGCTATTAAACACAAATGTTTAATTAAAAATGTAATTAATGTGAACAAAATTAATGTTAACAAAACAAAATATTCTGATAATGTTGAAAAAATCATCTGTTGACAAAACAAAAAATACTATACAACACAAAGGCTGTTTTTTCCTAAATATTCTTCAGTATAACTTCCTTTGTTTTCATCTAAAAAAAGAAAGTCAAACGGGTCGGGAACAAGTGGAGGGTGAGTAGATAATGGCAGTATGTTCATTTTTGGGCGAACTATGTCTATTACAACCTCAGAGCTCACAACAGGTCTGTTTTTAAAAGTTTATCAGTTATTGTTAGGCCTGCACAATATATTGTTTCAGCATCGATATAGCAATGTGTGCTTTCGCAATAGTCACATACTGTAGCAGCATCTGCAATGTGGAGTTGGGATTATTATTGTTGATCAGCAATGAAGAATGTACATTGTTAACATTTTACATTACATTTGATTATTCAATCAAAGGAGCCAAACAAAATAGAGATAATGCATGAGGTGGCTATTTTGTAATAGCGGATTAAACATATATCAATGTTGCAATTCTAAGAAGTGCAGTTGAAGTCATAATTATTAGCCCCCCTTTGAATTTTTTTTTTTTATATATATTTCCCAAATGATGTTTAACAGAGCAAGGAAATTTTTTAAAGTATGTCTGATAATATTTTTTCTTTTGGAGAAAGTCTTATTTGTTTTAGTTTGGCTAGAATGAAAGCAGTTTTTAATTTTTATGTACCATTTTAAGGACAAAATTATTAGCCCCTTTAAGGCAACTTTTTTTTCGATAGTCTACAGAAAAAAAAACATCATTATACAGTAACTTGCCTAATTACCCTTACCTGCCTAGTTAACCTAATTAAGCCTTTAAATGTCACTTTAAGCTGTATAAAAGTATCTTGAAAAATATCTAGTAAAATATTATTTACTGTCATCATGGCAAAGATAAAAGAAATCAGTTATTAGAGATGAGTTATTAAAACTATTATGCTTAGAAATGTGTTGAAAGAATCTTCTCTCCGTTAAACAGAAATTGGGGGAAAAAAAATAATCAGGGGGGCTAATAATTCAGACTTCAACTGTATATGTGCTGTTAATAAAAGAAATCCATCTTATAACTTTTTGATGCATTTTTTCCTCTTAATTTACAAATATCATGATATATTGTGGAAGGTTTTCTTGTGATATAACGCTGATATTGTGATCTATCATTATCGGAGGAAAATATCATGATAATATCATATCGTATTACTGTACCTGAATCTGACTACTTATTTCACTTTTATCTTTGCTTTTGTTTTGCTTTGCTTTTATCTTATTTATTTATTCTTGCAATTTCTTCCATTCACACCTCCAAAAGATTATTACAATCAAAGTTCATGAATTTATTCCAAATAGAGTTCTTCAAGTCATCTGCCAAAATTATATTCATATCGCGATATAAATCGCAGCAAAATTAAATATCACAATGTCAGATTTTTCCAATATCGTGCAGCCCTAGTTATTGTTAAAAGTCTACTTTCATGTGGAAAAAGCTAATAGAGCTTTTACTTCTGGAGCAGAATACATTATTGCAGAAAATATCTGTAGTACCTCCTAAGCAGTCCAAGTCCTCCAAAATCCGTCCAAACCTTTAAATAAAACGAATTTTTGAACAAGAGATCATAAATGTTGCTGTTTTTGGTATATATAAGCAACCAGCAACTAATAACCATGTTGTATGAGCATAATAATGGTTATATTACCTGACGCTGTTGTGAGAGTTGAGATATTTCTCTCTTAAAGCAGGCTGAGAACCCAGAGGAAGATGCGCCTCAATTAAACTGTCCTTCATTCTTTTTGCAGGAAGGTCATCTTGACTTCGAGCGAGATACTGGCTTAGTGATGAACGCTCAGACAACACTTGCTGCTGATCTCTGTAAGTTATGGAGAAAGTTTAACTGATAAGACAATACGTTTTTTGCTTAATTTGATAATGTGATAATTGTATAAATGTTACATCAATGACATACTGCCAGTTGGTAGATGCACCGACTACCTTCCTCAGTTGGTTGCGAACTGCGAAAATCCAAAAATGTAAAATATATTTCATTAAGAGCCATAGGTAAACGTTTACATCACTGTATAAGAAATGTACAATGTTAATGGGGCTATATTTGTTATTCTCACAATCTCAGCAACTTTCTTATATTATATTAAAGGCTATGCTGTCATAATAATCTGAATTTGTTGTACAGTTAAAGTTAGAATTATTAGCCCCCCTGTTTATTTTGTTCCCCAATTTCTGTTTAATGGAGAGATTTTTCCAACACATCTCTAAACATAATAGTTTTAATAACTCATTTCTAATAACTCATTTATTTTATCTTTGCCATGATGACAGTAAATAACATTTTACTAGATATTTTTCAAGACACTTCTATACAGCTTAAAGTGACATTTAAAGGCTTAACTGGGTCAATTATGTTAACTAGGCAGGTTAGGGTAATTATGCAAGTTATTGTATAATGAGGGTTTGTTCTGTAGACTATCCAAAAAAAAAAAAATAGCTAGTATATTAAAGGAGCTAGTAATTTTGACCTTAAAATGGTTTGCAAAAAATTAAAAACTGCTTTTATTCTAGCCGAAATAAAACAAATAAGACTTTCTCCAGAAGAAAAAATATTATCAGACATACTGTGACAATTTCCTTACTCTGTTAAACATAGATTGGGAAACATTTATAAAAGAAAAAAAAGGGGGGCTAATAATTCTGACTTCAACTGTATAAACTAAGACTAATAGGGATGTGACAAGATCTTGTATGACAAGATCTCGCGAGATTAAATCGAGATGAGATTTCTCATCAAGGTGAAAAGTTGTCTCCGGAGTTGTGATGTTATGATGGAGCATGAGGGTGAATTTATGAAGATTGGACACAGGCTGAGCTCGGGAGTTGCGCGTGTCACACGCTTGCTTGGGCAAGTGTGACGTAACCGATTTTTTTTTTACCGAAGTTCAGCAGCTGCCGCATTGACTTTTAGTCGCATTTTGGATAAGACATACACACACAGCTGTGTGACACTAGACACTGTTTCCCCCACCATTATATTAGACCCCCCCCCCTGAAGTCAAGTTAATTGTATTTTAGATATAGCACTAGATCACAACTTCTCTTATAAACAAGCTAAATAGCCGTATGTAATATCTTAATTACACAACGACATGTGATTTCTGTCTCTACATGGTCAAGCGATTACATATTTCTGCCGTCTGAATCGCGCACAGTGGAGTTCTACACAGCCAATCTCTGCTGTATGGGAATGAGACTGTGCGCAACATCTGACAGGACTGAAGACGCACATGCACTTCCGTATATTATGCATAGCCTACAACCAAAACAAAGGTAAATGATGTGTGGGAGCATAATGTGCTCGATCACAGCAGCTAAAATATACACAGATGCGATGGGACCTCTGTTTAATTTATTGGTGCGACCCGTGCGAGTGATGCATTCTTTGTTGCAAGTGCAGTCATTTTAACTCTAGTGTTTTGAGCTGACCTCTCCTGGAAGCTCCGCGAGTCTCCCGAAAAATTTATACAGGCCCCGTGATCCCCCAAAATGAGTTAAAATACTCGGAAATCATGACAACGAGAGTGAATGAGCAAGACAACAGATCGCGAGAGGCACAGTAATGTTCTAAGCATTACATTTCTTGGGTTAAATGAATAGAGCAGTAAAGATATCGTGAGATATCGTAAACCCCTCTATCTCTGAGTGATCTGCTGTCATTTGTTGGAGACCAGTAAAATATTTGGATGGTCCTGCATGTATTTAGGCCTTTTTACATATATAACAACTAAAAATTATGTTTTGAAAATATTGCAAGTTCACTAAAAGCTGGCTGGAATTATTAGATAAATAAAACTTTATTTTTTTGACATGATTATTTAATAATTTAAATTCCTGTAATACACTCATTGCTATAAACAGTAGTTTATATACCTCTTTACTTTTAGTAAAGAAGTATTAGATTTATAGGTGTGCATTTTAATTCTTATGCATCAAACATACGCTCCAAACTTATTCTTGATTGAGTCATGTTGAATTCTTCTTTCACCATTTGCAATGTTTCCAAATTGCATTGTAATTTTTCAAAACGATTTTTATATCTGTGTTATATTATTTTCTGTGCCGGTTCATTCTGCTGTGGCGACCCCTGATAAATAAGGGACTAAGCCAGAGGAAAATGAATGCAGAAATTATTTTCTGTAAAGCTGCTTCTGGCCATGACACATTCACACCCAGTTATAAGATGGTTATAAGAGATGTGTTTAAGGTATTATATGCAGCATCCTTCATTTATTCTCTTAGGTAGAGACAAGATCTTCTCTTAAGGTTCATACCCTCCCACCCCCCAAACTGTAAACCTAGGGGAAAGGCTGCTTTTCTCTGCAACTACAGATTTAGTAAAAGACCACAGACACATCTCTAAGCTTGCACACACACAGTGAACTTTTGGAGAATCGAGACACACCTTCATCATCACTGAACACAAGTTTATATTGTTGATGTGCAGTATTAAATTACATTAAAACAACTCTCTCCTATCAGTCCATATTTGCATTCAGTAGCTCAGAGTTTGTGACGGGGGCATGAATGAAATCTTGCTGAATGAAAGTAAAATAATGCTAACAAATTAAAAATGAAATACCAAAAATTACATGAATTTTAAGGATAATTTAAATTTCAATTTGTGGAAAGGAGTTTGATTCCTTATGTGAAATTGTACAGGGGAGAAGCCAGTCAGTAGAGTTTATAGCTAAATATTTAGCAGTGTTTGCATGTCCTTCACTGCATAGAATTCATTATAATAGAAATAAAATACCATTCATTAGATTTTTTTTTTAAAAAAGCACCTAAATTCTTTTGCAGTTTATGAATTTTTTTTCTGTTGAATAAAAGACTATTTTCCATTCATATGGCCATTTCATCATTGAAGATTTCTTAAAAATAGTGTAAAAATCTCGTCTCGTTTTCGTGAACCCAATCTCGTGTCTCGTCTTGTAGTGTAAGCGTCTCGTCACACCCCTACTACATATAGATCTATCTGTGATACTTCAGTATTTTATCCATTTTCTCTGCATAACGCATTCACATGTTCCTCCAAAAACGTTATTCACATAATAATCAGTGTACATGTTTAGACAAGGACTTCATGAAAGGTCTAATTAAAAAAATTGTTTAGCACAAACTGTTTAGCACACAAAAGTCTTACATTACTGTCCCTTTAAGGATTACACTACAAGTTAAATTTAAGCTCAATAGTAAACTAACTGCATTATGAAACAGTCTATTTTCTTAGTCAAAACAGCTCTTAAGAAAATAAAGCTAAAGGGAAAAATGCTGTTAATGGACATGCATGGAAAAAAACAGGAAGGCGAAGAAGACAGGAATCAAAACATGGCAGCCTCAACAGGCTGCTAATTAGAGGAAAGGTATAAGGTCATGAACGACAAAGGCATTTCACAAATGAAAAACATCGTGGAACTATGCAAGTATACGGTCATAAAAAAATTACAGCAGAATGCAGAAAAAAGAGAGAGAGATTTATGACTTAACATGTTTTAACAACAAAGCAAGGAAAATATTAAATCATTTGAAGAGAACCATTTTATGTTCTCCAAATGTAAGTTTACAGTAAGCACACAATGAGTTGTATTAGCAACACTTCAATGTTTGAAAATACAACATCATAACTGACTCATTAGACACAAATACAGGTTTAGGTTTGAATAACATACATTACAATATAAAACATCTACTTAATTGTAGCTTCTGATCACACTGCAAAAAAAAGATTTTTTGGTTTGTTTTTTCATTGCAAATGTCTAATGAAATGTAATTTATTTAATATAAGAAGTCTTGTTGTCAGTGAAACTGATCAAAATAAGAATAAATATCTGCCAACAGACCCCTAAAAATCAATTTAATAGACAATAAAAGGAAGTTCAATTACTTCAATTACAGATACTTGCTCTTCAATCATTAAACTAGATTAATTTAGTTCAATGTGGCAGAAAAGAAAATAATCATAAGTTGGAATCTTAAGTTAATGCATCTTGATTTAAAAAAACAAAACACTGACGAACATGTTTAAAGATTTGCTTAAATATAAGATCAACACGTATACGTAAGTATTTATGTATGTATGTGTGTGTGTGTGTTAGTTAGTTAACTTTATTTGTCCCCGTAGGGAAATTTAATTTGCAGCATAGACTCACAGAGACTTCTGACTTTTCACAATTTTCATATATATAAATAAATCATTTAAAAGCATGGTACCCCTACTCTAAATAATTATCCAGTATAGCCATCAACTGCTACTAAAAGAATTTAAAAACTTAATTGAGTGGGGAATAAATGATATTTTTTTCTTATTTCTTACACATCTGGTAACAATTGGAAGGTGTTTAATAAAGGATGTTTCCCATCATTGACAATCATTATTGCCTTTCTTTGTATATGCTATCAATGCTTTTTAGGCTTATTCCCAACAATTTACTGGCTGTTGTTATCACCCTCCCCAGTGACCTCTTCTGGGCCTCAGAAGCATTTCCATACCAACAGATTACACAAAATGTTGCAATACCTTCAATATAAGCACTATAAAACATGATCAACAATGTGTAGTCAACATTGATAGACAACAGTTTCTTTGAGAAGAACATTCTCTGTTGAAGCTTTTTCCCTATACAGTCAGTCCATACATCCCACTTAAAGAGCCCATATTATGGGTTTTTGAAAATGCCCTTCCATGTAGTGTGTAACACAGCTCTAAGTGAAGTGAAATATCCAGCTAAGGCTTAAATCTGTAAGTGTACAGTGTTTAAAACTATTGATTCATCTATAAAAGAGTCGACTCATAGTGCTTCAAACGAGTCGTCTTGATAACGAGTCATTAGGTGTAACTACGAAACACAAGTAGTTGGGCGCGCAAACCCGGGAGATTTGAAACCTGCGGCCCCGCCCACTAACAGAAAAAAAGTCTCACACACACACACACACACACAGACAGACACCGGTCGAATGAAGTCACGCTGTGCAGATGGATATTATTGAGTCTAATTAAAGAGGAAACCTCAGCATTATAGCCCAGCCTTGAGCAGTTTTGAGTGCTTCTGAAAACTATATGCTTTCAAAGAAGACTTCATCAGTTTGTTGAAGGAAGAATCAGTGAAGACTGTCTGAACATGGATCAGTGCATCATGGATCAGTTTCTTCACCCATTTCACCAGTGTAAGTATGTGCGATTAAAATTATTGCCTCGTTTACTCTATCTTGCAAATTCTGTATTTAGTTGTCTGTGTTTTGTAACTTGTAACCGTGTGTACTGTATCAGGTTAACTCTTTATATTCTCATATCGCGTGTAAAGCCACGTTGAAAACGCGACGCGTGCCGCTTTGATTACGGATCGTCAGCTGTTTACACACATGCAACGGTCAAGTAATGTGTGTGTGTGTGTGTGTGTGTGTGTCTCCTCGTGTGTGTAATGCACGGGTATTCACGGATATAACTGAGCGCCGCGCCGCCTCAATTCAGCCGCTCCTCTATGGACGCGCCGGCCCTGTGTGTGTGTGCGTGTGTGTGTGTGTGAAAAGAGCAAGAAGACTGTGACTGGGAGGCTATGAGATCTCCTCGCCAGTTCTTGGACTTTTTGCTAAATAAAATAGTAAGTCGTCAGTATTTTCTAGTCCATCGTCTGTGTTTACATTCACCCACTGGCAGCCAAAATCCACTATGAAGCGTGTATGCACTGTGACTACTTTTATATTGTAGATTAGCAGCTGGGCATTTCACTCTCTCGCGCTGAAGCCTGTCAGTGTCGTCGACCAATCGCAGCAGGCTGTCATCGGTCCAATCAGCGCAGATTAGCTTCGCGCTGAGGATGGGTTTGGGAACAAATGAATCGCTGAACAGTTCATATGGGAGTCGCTGTGATAATTAGGTAAAAATAAATGCAGATTATAAGACCATGAAAGTATTGTTTGACCTTGCATGCATATTAGACTGTTGTTGGAGACCCTTACAACCTAAATATGACCCTATTTCATGTATAATATGGGCTCTTTAAGTTTATTGTCTAACAACACACCCAAATATTTATAATTTGTTACTAACTGAATTTGCTCCCCATTATTTAATGTGGGATGAGTTTTTATATGTGTTCTCTCTCTAAAATCAATAACCATCTCCTGAATTTTCACCAGTCTAAAAAGAAGTCAAGAACAGGGCCGTGTTCTTCCTCCTCTTCATTTAAAAGGCTCACCAAAGCAGTATCATCTGCATACTTTACAATATATATATATATATATATATATATATATATATATATATATATATATATATATATATATATATATATATATATATATATATATATATAAATGAAATTATACAAGAATTTGTATATAAAATAAATAATAACAAAGATAAAATACAACCATGTGGAGCTCCAACTGACTTACACATTTTATCTGAAACAAAACCTCCCATTTTAACCTGTTGGATTCTAGAGCTAAGAAAATTGGTCACCCAGACAATCATAAATATTCCCCAAAAGATGTTTAACAGAGCAAGGACATTTTCACAGTATGTCTGATAATATTTTTTCTTCTGGAGAAAGTCTTATTTGTTTTATTTCAGCTAGAATAAAAGCACTTTTTATTTTTTTTTTAAAATTTTAAGGTCAATACTATTAGCCCCTTTAAGCTATATATTTTTTCAATAGTCTACAGAACAAACCATCGTTATACAATAACTTGCTTAATTACCCTAACCTGCCTAGTTAACCTAATTAACCTAGTTAAGCCTTTAAATATCACTTTAGCTGTATAGAAGTGTCTTGAAAAATATCAAGTAAAATATTATTTTCTGTCATCATGGCAAAGACAAAATAAATGAGTTATTAAAACTATTATGTTATTATGTTATGTTATTATTAGATTTGTCTACTTTAAAACGTTCCTTCCTTTTGGATAAAATTACAGAAATATTGTTATAACAATAATATTCCTTAAGATGGAAGTGATCAGGTTGATAATTTCAACCGTACACCCCCAACCCTTCACAGAGGAATGTCCAACTTTAGTTCATTATTTCCATCCTGTTATGCATCCTGTTCATTTTCATGCCATTGTGTATAAAAAGGTAAGCGCCCAAGCTTGACCCGCATAGGGTTATTACTACTGTACTTTTTAATGAAACACATTCAGAAGGTATAATTGCATAACAGGAATGATTAGCGTATTCCTGTATTTACCTTCAGCCATATCAAGAGTCTTTCCTTGTCGGCATATTTGACCCACGGAAAACTTCCTGCACGTGAAGGACACTGCTGCCTTCAGGAACCTGTGCCAAATGAGGGAGCTGATATGAGGGAGCCGTTCATTAGCAAGTAAATAAACATTTAGCAAACCGGTTGAACTAGTAGCCTTGTAGATTAAAAACAAAATCGGAAAATAGCCATTTAACACTCACCGTGGACAAAACATCTTTTTATTCTTTCCTCGCCGCTTGTAGAACTGCAAAAACTTTCTTCAAATCAACAACTTGCAGATATTATTTGTTTTATTTTAGTTTCCGATCATCCGCGCACCGTGTAAACTATTATAAACGCGCTTTTAACCGTAATAATCAAATCTTTAGATATCGTTAGAATGTTTTTAAAGCAATAAATGATCCGTAGAGAAGATACTTAAACCGAGGACACAAAATGGCATGTTATTACATTGTAGTTTTAGCCATTAAGGTAAAGTTAGCAGCAAAAAATATATTAACATTTACTCACAGTCTCAACGTGACCAAATATAACAGTGTGATGACGTACAGGTCTATTTATTACACTGTGATTTCATGAGTTTGTCACTCGGTGGCGGTACAGAGCTTGACAATGGATTGTTAAAAAGTTAAAATAAAGATAAACAACAAAATGATAAGTCCAAGCCACTCGAAAAGTAAATGTTTTACATTTTTTTTCACTTATTTCTCGAGTGCCTTGGACTTATCATTTTGTTGTTTATCTGTGGAGGCTATGGAGGACGAAACCTGCAAAACAATAGATAAATAAACAAATACGCAAATATATAAATAAACAAACAAACAAACTCCTGCATGAATAAAACAATAAATAAAAACATAAATACTAAATTAAATAAAAAATGTATATATAAATTTACAAATTTTTGCATAAAACAATAAATAAATACGCAAACTATTTATGACCGCACTATTTGTTATTTGTGCAGGAATTTGTTTATATATATATATATATATATATATATATATATATATATATATATATATATATATATATATACATATATACATACACACACACACACACACACACACACACACACTTGAAGTCAGAATTATTAGCCCCCTTTTTAATTTTTTTTTCATTTTTAAATATTTCCCAAATGATGTTTAACAGAGCAAGGAAATTTTCACAGTATGTCTGATAATATTTTTTCTTCTGGAGAAAGTCTTATTTGTTTTATTTCGGCTAAAATAAAAGCAGATTTTAATTTTTTAAACGTCATTTTAAGGTCAAAATTATTAGCCCCTTTAAGCGATATATTTTTTCGATAGTCTACAGAACAAACCATCGTTATAATAACTCGCCTAATTACCCTAACCTGCCTAGTTAACCTAAATAACCTAGTTAAGCCTTTAAATATCACTTTAAGCTGTATAGAAGTGTCTTGAAAAATATCTAGTCAAACATTTACTGTCATCATGGCAAAGATAAAATAAACCAGTTATTAGAAATAAGTTATTAAAACTATCATGTTTAGAAATGTGTCTAAAAAAATTCTCTCCTTTAAACAGAAATTAATATGCATATGTATTTATTGTTTTATTTATGTAGGAATTTGTATATTTATATTTTATTTATTAATATGCATATTTATTTATTGTTTTATTTATGCAGAAATTTGGGGATTATTTAATTAATTTGCATATTTATTTATTTGTTTAGTTTTTGCAGGTTTTGTCCTCCATATGAAGCATGCTCTACCTGATTTTGGATTTAAAAAAAAATTTTTTACACTCATACTGAGAATAAAAAAATGAGTCCTTAGTATGCTACTCTGATAAAACAGTATTTTATTTTAGATGGATAGTAGTTGTTTACTGAATCCTTTTTTTCACAAGGTGATTTTATAAATGTAAAGGCTAAGATTTTTTTTAACACACATAATACCTCAAAATGTTCTCTAAAAGTACATTTATAAAAAAAAAACACACAAGTTTTATTTTCAACACTTCATTTTCAGTGCAAATGTCTGACAAAACAAATACACGTGAGCAGCAATGCAAAAAAATTTTCTTAGATCACAGAAACCATGAGTAATACACCCGGTACTGGACACTGTTACTTGTGGAAATAAGAAATCAAAATAGATTACATCTCTGAGATATGTATTACAATAAGGCAATGCAGATAAACATATTTAGGATTCTGTGTTGACAACAGTACATTAAGAAACAAACAAAAATATAACTGTTATACAAATGCATAAAATAAGAAAAATGTGTTTTATTATTATTAAAATTAATGCTTATAAGGCTAAATGTACTTTGTAGAAAAAAAATTGAAAAGGCATGCATTCATTTGTCAGTTTTGGTCAATCTGGCACAGGTAGTGTGTACAAGAAAACCATCATCTTCCAGGATCTACTCATATTCGTTTTTACAGACTGTAAAACCATAATACCACCTTTCATAAACATTTATAATAAAGTAAAAAGAATGTTTACATATATATGCGACTTGTCAGCATTCGTACAGTAAATATATGTGCATTTAACTGCAAAACCAGTCTTATGTATACTTTGCTCTCAGTTACAAAGTTTTTGGAGTGTACTCATAAATCAAGAGAGGAAGACTGGATTTAATCTCAAAGTTTGTGCGCATATAGTCTTTTCCAAGGAGTTGTTCATAAAATGCTCTGGCTAAATTCAGATCTGTAACACTACGAAACAGGTCAATTCCATCACTGTAACCAAAATCATGTGATTTAAGAGTCTTTAAAGTACTCTCTCATTGTGAATGTCACTGAAATGCAAGCAAAACATGGTCAGTTATAAGTTATAACAACTAAACATGTTGAGATTTGCCTGCAAAAAACATCAAACAGATAATTTACCTAAATGTTTCATCAATTGAGAAAAATAATATATAACATTAATATAAAAATGCTAGAAAATATAATAGTGCATATGAATTGAACGGAGCAAGAGTAATGATGGTTGACTCCACACATACACATTCTCATGAAACCACAGCGATGACCATCACTGCTGCTTTTTCAGGAATCACATCCTATCAGCATCCCAGGATGATCAACTTTGGGTCCTCATGGTCTCATCAAAGTGCCTCTTTCCGTCCAGGTAAAGCATTGATTCTGCAAATGACAACAATGTTAAGTTACAAATCGCCATGTGCACAGTGCAGCTAGATTTGGTTGCCAGTTCACCTGTAAGTGTTTAATCCTGTCATTTACAATTATAGGTCAATAAGTCATAGGAGTTTGTGAAAAATGTAGGTAGTGGCAACCACATTTACAGCTATTGTATGCAGTGTGTACAAAACCTAAGTGAACAACTAGGAAATGTTAAAGACTTGTTAAAGAATGATTGACCTCTTATGAATGCACAGTACAATAAATGAAAGGGAATAAAGTTTTGTCTCTAGTGTTGCCAGGTTGCCATAAAATAGCAAAAAAAAAAAAAAAAAAAAAAAAAAAGAGCAAGCTCATAATAAACGTAACGGTATCATTCACCCAAAACTGAAAATTCTCATTATTTACTCATCCTCCACTTGTTTCAAACTGTTTATTTCTGTTGACCATAAAAGTAGATATTTTGAAGAAAGCTGGAAACGTGTAACTATTGACTTCAATTTTATTAGTTTTTTCTACTATAGAAGTTGATGGTTTTCAGCTTTCTCCAAAATATCTTCTTTTGTGTTCAGCAGAATAAAGAAATTCATAAAGGTTTGGAACTCCTTGAGGGTGAGTAAATTATGACAGAATTAAAATTTGTGGGTGAACAATCCCTTTAAAGTCTAACGCTGTATCTTAGAAATAAATAATCCACATTGTAAAACTTAAAACAAAAAAGCCTCTTTTACAAGAGGTTAAGTTTAAATTGCCTTCCATATTGAGAATTAACTCACTGTAAAGTTAATTTTGCACCAACATAGTGGATACCAAACATTAAATAAAACAGGAAGTTCTTTGGTTACAGTGATTACAGAGTTACACTCTTTATTTTATGGTGTCTTTATTACACTGTATCTATTCATTTAACTACTGAGTAATATTAGTTATTATTTGTACTTTAGGTTTAGGGTTAGTTGCATGTAATTATGCATAATTAATTGTAATAATTATAGTAAGAACATGGAACGTGTAATGGACACAAAATAAAGTGCTACCCTATAGTTCTATATTAATAAATTACTCATTAACTCCCTGAATGTAATGTGTATTTACATAGCACATTTATCGTGTATCGCAATACACCCAAAGGGCTTCACAATCATGAGAGGGGTCTCCACACCACCACCAGTGTGCAGCATCCATTTGGACGATGCGACGGCAGCCACAGGACAACGGTGCCAGTGCGCTCACCACACACCACCTATTGATGGAGTGGAGAGACAGTAGCTGCGTCTCAAATGGCACACTATACACTATACACTATATACTTATGCACTTACACACTCAACAGCATAGTATATGCATGTAGTGTTGTCCCAAATGGAGCACTAATGTTTTTTTACTGAGCGAAAATTCAAACCGTTTCCCTGATGACGTTTGACAGTTGCCAAATCAGTAAACTATCAAATAATACTTGCCATGCGTTTAACCGCATTCACCATTGGGAGATGCTATAATCACTCTCGTAGAAAAATTTTGCTTTCACCATCCAAAATAAAGTTTTCCAAATGTGCGCCCGATAGCTCCGCCCCTTCCGCTACTTGAGCAAGCCTGCGGTCGTTGAGTGCTAAAAAGTGTCCATCATTCCACGCTTAATTTTATCGGCTGAATGAGTGCATCATCCGGGTAATTAAAGTGCACTTATTGTTTTTAGAGTTTTCAGTGTGAACGTACTTCTTACACTATTTATACTACAAAATGGCGTAGAATAGTGCATAAGTATGTGATTTGGGACGCAGCTAGTGATTAAGCCAATTCAGTGGATGGGGATGATTGGGAGGCCATGATGGTAAGGGTTGATGGAGGGAATTGCCAAGAAGTGACATGGGACTTTTTTTAATGACCACAGAGAGTCAGGACCTCAGTTTAACACCTCATCCGAAAGAAGGTGCTCACTGACAGTATAGTGTCCCCTTCACTATACTGGGGAATAAGGACTCACACAGTCGCAGATTGAGTGCCCCCTGCTGGCCTCACTAGCACCACTTCCAACAGCAACCTGGTTATACCATGTGGTCTCCCATACAGATACTGACCAGGCTCAGCCTTGCTTAGCTTCAGTGAGTAACCGGTCTTGGGTTGCAGGGCGATATGGCTGTGGCATATTTTAAGGGATAGTTCACCCAAAAATGAAAAATGTGTCATTATTTACTGACACTTTGCTTGTAACAAACCTGATTGACTTTCCTTCTTCTGTTGAACATAAAAGAAGATATTCCAAAGAAAGCTGGAAACCTATAACTATTGACTTCCATGGCATTTGTTTTTCTTACTATGGAAGTCAATGGTGACAGGTTTTCAGATTTCTTCAAACTATTTTCTTTTGAGTTCAACAAAAAAGAAGGAAGTTATAAAGGTTTGGAAACACTTGAGGGTAAATAGTGAGAACATTTTTATTTTTGGGTGACCTAAACTATTACTTTAAGTGAGTTTGTCTCTCCTACACTTTACAGTGTGAACCTGGCCAATATGGCAATATGTGTAAAACAAAAGAAAACTATATAATTATAGAAATATAAAAATCTGACCTCCGTAGCTCTGTGGCACAACAGCTGGAACATCTTTATCAACATGAAAAGTGAAGTGAAACACATTGGTGGTGCTGTGCTGTCGGGTCAGTGGGTCGAGCACCTCTGTGTGAACGCGGACCTGGACGTGCATTCCTTCTGTGTAACAAACCTGACAGCACAGAGTTATCAACAATATTATTCTGAAGGACAGACGGAAATATTTGTACATCTGTTAATTATTAAGAACTCTGAAACCTGTGAGGACAGCAACAGCAAAGAGCCGATTTCTACTGGCCTCCTGAATAAGATATCATCTACAGCCACCAGCGTAGGTCTACATCCACTGGAAAGCACAAATACAGTCATGTGGAGAAATCAAGACTTCTTTACAGTAAATATTCAAAAGACCATCACAGAAATCTCTTACGCAAATGCACAAGCATTGGCCCAACCAAGCTCATAAGCCTTTCTCATCAGAAAACCACCAAATATCCGGTTAAAGATATTTCTTTCCTGTTTAAATGCAAAAAAAAAGCAAATAAAACAAGAAGTAAACATACTAATTAACAGTGTCAATGAGCATTACAGTTACACTGAGAATGGGATGTGTTTCAAATGTTCTTTACTTTTCTTGGTTCGTTTAGTCTACTAATTAACCAACTAATACATTTAGTTCTGGTTCACTTCAGATTCAGACTGTTATTTTGAAGATGAAATAATATTGGTACTTTTTGGTCTCCAAGACAAACCTATTATTTTTTTCGGAAAACAAAAACTTGATTTCGTTTTGAATAATAACACAAATTACAGTGGGGGAAATAAGTATTCAACATGTTATGTTTATTTCCTGGGAATAATATTTCTATAGGATAGAAATATAGGCTGTTGACATTTGACATTGAACCAGATTTGGGTAAAAACCCAAACAATACAAACATAAAAATAAAACAAAACAAAAAAATCTGAAAAAATAGCTTTGTAATAACAATGAAATGACACAAGGAGAAAGTCCTGAACTACTGAAACGTATTTAATACTTTATATAAAAGGTTTTTTGGTATTGGCAGCTTTAAGATGCCTCAAGTCTGATTCAAGTCAGGTGATTGGCTAGGCCATTCTGCAGCTTGATTTTCTTTCTCTGAAACCATTTGCTCGTTTCCTTGATTGCGTTTTGGGTCATTGTTTTGCTGAAATGTCCACTCTGGTTTCATCTTCATCATCCTGATAATGTAGATGTTGGACTGAAGCAGCTAATATTCATTTACAATGACGAAGGTCAGAGGGTTGCTGAATAACTTCTGAGAGATTTCAGCTGCTGTTTGGGCTTTGACTGCCTTTCTATACCTCCCTTACTTCATGTGTTTAGCACTTTTTCCCCGTGTCCTTTCATTTTATTACATATAACTTAATTTGTAAATTTGTTTTGTTTTCTTTGCATATATGGATTTCTTTAGTTGTTACCAACAAATGGTGAAAATTCAACAGCACCTTTAGAAATATGTTTTCTGAGAAAAATGGTGACGTGTTTAATACTTATTTTCCCTGCTGTATATGAAGTTATCGCTAAAAGGAATGTTTGCATTTGTATTTAAAGTCATTTTTCTTGAAAATATTAACTTATAAACTTTGTTCTGGTCAACTCTGTTACACTGGTTATAAAATAGCATAACAATATTTAAATCACTCATAGAAAAAGCATTTGACTTCACATTTTGTGGCAGAAATTGAGGTATGCCCTTATTCTTCTCTCATTAATTTGTTGAAAATGTTTAGGATACACCAGTGGTAGATTCATTAGTTGTCAACGCCGTTACTTTGATATATCCATGAATTTCTCATTCACTTTTTAAAAACACTAATAATATGATGAAATGGGCTATATGCACAGCTAGTGTTTTTCAGCCAATGATAAACTGCTTCATCACAGCCATTCACAGCCCAGTGAATGGTTTATGTGACTATTTACAATTTCATTGGGTTCCAACAACATTGATGTTGCAATGTAATTCAAATATAATCAGTTAAACTGACTTAAGCATTCATTTGACAGTTAAAGAGTAAAAATAGATGAAAGATGCAGGCGCCGTCATTAGCAGCAAAGAGCTTAGAATGACCAAGAGGCGACACTCAATAGAATGTTCCATTGCAACAGCAGGCGCCCAGCAGCAGCCCTGGATTCAGCCATTTTGGAGTGAAAGTGGTCGGCTGTCCATCGGATCTTATTGCTGTCACGATGGGAAGCAGCTGCTTTTATTTATTTATTTAAAAAGTGCATTAAAGCTGAGCTACAACCTGTAAGACGACAATACAACACTCACAATCATCAGTACTTTTAATAGTTTATTTTACAGACTTAAAATATGCTGTTGTTCTATTTGAATTTTCATTCCAAAATGGCCACCGCGCCATCTATTGGCTGTTTTCCAAATCTAAAGTGTCGCCTCTTGGTGTTTCTATGCTCTTTGTTAGCAGCAGGCTAGAGCAGAAATTCCATTAAAAATTCTGGGGTAAAATTAATTTCCATATTTTAAATACATGGTGCGGAAAAATTAATTTAGTGCTTCTTGTTTGGTCTGATAACCACTTAATTTCATATCTCAGCCAGGCACTGAAGATAGCTTTTTTTTTTTTAAAGAAATCAGACCTTAAACGTGGTGATTTTGTATGGGATGACAATTAACCAAAAGCCTTGGGGCTGGTAGACTGAAATTAAAAGTCTGTGTGCATATACCCCATTGCGCTCAATTCTGCTGTAGACATGCCATTTGGTATCTGGGTTGAAGTTAGCATGTTGAGGGTAAAGTCTAGATAGGATACAGATTTGAACACATGCATCAATATAGCATCACTTTTGTAACACTGTATAACAATAATTGATATTTTTACAGTACTGTGGCGGTTGGGTTTAGGGTTGGGATGGGGGTAGCTGTTAATAAAATACAATTTACTGGGAAATTTAATAAATAACATGAATAATACTCGGTGCAACTACTATTTTTACATTGCTGTGAGGGTTGGGTTTAGGGTTGGGGCGGGGGTAGGCGCTTATGTTATTTATTAAATTACCCAATAAATTATATTTTATAAATAATACTTGGTACAACTACTGTTTTTACATTGCTGTGACGGTTGGGTTTAGGGTTGGGGTGGGGGTAGGCGCTTATGTTATTTATTAAATTACCCAATAAATTCTATTTCATAAATAATACTCGGTACAACTACTGTTTTTACATTGCTGTGACGTTTGAGGTAGGAGTAGACAACATTAATATACAATTAATGGGAAATTTAAAAAATAATATAAATAATTCTTGTTAACTTCCGACCGCAACCATATCTGATCTAGCAACAACCCATGTTGAGCTAAAGCACAAAATGGAAAAAAATGTCAACTGTCAACTTTGTTAGTGGTTCTCAAAATTAAGCAATAATTTAAACAACAATTTGTAACAACCAAATGTTCCATATCAAATTTAAGCATTTTGATACAATAATAATGGGTTTAGTTAACTTAAACACACACAATTGCTTTATATCAATCCAGTTTTAGGAAAATGCCTAAAATGTACCCACAATTCTAGCATGAGTCGCATATTGCAAAGGAACTACAGAACATCTAAACATTGCTGGGTGCTGTATTAAGTGAAGTTTCACAAACTAATTTCGAGAGGAGCACGTGATTTGATTGACTGCAACTGGACCCTATCCCTTATCATTAGCTAGCCAATCGGATTATTCCAAATTTAACAAATATCCAGCCTAACTTTATTCCCTATCTTCATTTTGGAAGACCCCCCACATCCATCCCTTCATTTCTATTCTAGGATCGGGTGACACGGCGGCTCAGTGACACTGCTGCCTCACAGCAAGAAGATTGCTAGTTCAAGTCCTAGCTGAGCCAGTCAGCTTTTTCTGTGCGGAGTTTACATGTTCTCCCTGTGTTCGCATGGGTTTTCGCTGGGTACTCCGGTTTCTTCCCACAGTCTAAACACATGTGACAAGTAAATTAAATACTAGTAACAGTCACAAGCACTTAATGTGTATGCACTGGCTTGGCTGGTGGTCGTTTCCTATAGAGACATTTTTTTAATCAAGCTATAGGCCAAACAAATTGGGGGGAGCTCTCGAGAACTACCTGATCTCGTATCCCTCATAATGCTCATTGACCAGGAGGGAGCCTTGGGCTCATCTATCTCCGAGCTCAGGGTTCTCTCCCAGGACAGCATACCAAACCTGCTAACATCGTCAAGCATTTTCTAAGTGTAAACTCTTGAAATGCACTCAACAGTCTCGACTTTTCAGAGGACTCTTCAAGCTTGTTTTCCATCTTCAAATAGCAGCTTTCACTGGAGTTTGTTTAATTTTAACCAAGTACAAACACACTCTATAAAATCTTACCTGTGGATGGCAAATCTCAAGCCCTTTCATTTTGGCATCTTCCATCCACACTGAATTTGGCGGTAAAATCCGACTCCGAAAGCTGACAGTCCTATAAGGTAAAAGTAACTATTCTTTAAAAATGGCTCATAAAAAATGGAATTTCTCCCTGTGTAATGCTGATAAACTCACCGTGTGTCAAGAGTGTTGAGGAACTGGTTGTGAATGAGTGTCCTCTCCTCCGCTGTAGGAGCCACTTTCAAAAGAGACGCCGTGCTCAGCTCCACACGCCTCTTCTTGTTTACTGACCAATGTAAAGACCACTAGTCTTACTTTAAATGCTTTAAATGAAAGTGACTGCAAACAAACCAAAATGCTGCTCACTTTCCCCCTGCTGGAAAATGGCCTCTTCCTCTGGTCCTTCTGGTTTCAAAGGGTTTATAAAAGCTGCCCTGGATGAACAGTAGACGCCCCTTGCATTAATTTGCATACACAAATCACACACATATTGATCATACCAGCAGACTTTACCTTTTGTTTTCAGGATCTCGAGCCACCATTACAAACGTAGCATCTAAAACATCGGAGTACGCCCCATCGTGAAACTGTGGGGAAAAAAGTTAGTTTTAATTTTTATGATTAATATATAACATTTATGCTTTAGGAAAAAAAGACTAAATACCTGAGACATGTGCATTTTGGCTTCTATTGAGGTCTTGCCAACCCATGTCACGTGACCTGTGAACTTGATGTCACAGTCTGGGTAGATGATGTTTTTTCGCATGTCTGTAAAACAGCAAAAAATAACTTAACATAATTTATCATTTGTAGTAATTTATAATTTTTAAGAATTCTATACAAGAGGCAATACCAATCTTGTCCACTAAGGCGGTGACAATAGATAGTGGAGATCTTTGCAGCTCCTTATTCCACGTGTGAGAGTAACAGATGAGCACTAAAGAGACAAACATGAATAATCTGTTATACTAATAACTAGGACCAGACAGAGTCTGTGGACATTTTTTGCTATTTCAGTGCAGAAGTTGGTAAAAAATTTTTTTAAAAACTACGTATTTATGCAGAATTATTTTGGGAGCATCGAAACTAAAAACGCAATATATGAAATAAAAAAAAATGCCTTTTTAGCTTTAATTTAATGTTTACAATCCAAATCCAATTAGGTGCATGTACTGTTGTACCATTGGGAAAGCTTGCATGACCTTGACACTGTTTGAGGTTATCTTGTTGAGTTTAATATTCGACTTGAAAATGATTCGTGCATGCGTTTTAGCAGGTCAATAGCTTCTGCAGTAAATGGACATAAGGCCGTCATCCACATAGAAGTGCCTGTTAATGAAATATGAAGTGCCAAGTCCATACTCCTGTTCACTTTCTGAGCAGCTAACTGCAGACCGCATATAGCTACTGATGAAGAGCTGTTTCCAAAAACATGCACCCTCATATGACACTATCACCTCTTTAAGATCAAGTCACCATTGCTGTAGAGCAGGGATGTGCAAAGGAGGAATCTCAGATAGCTTCTGTGGTCCTTTTTCACCAGCAAACCACAGAACAGCTGCTGGATGTCTGCCATAATTGCAATGTGGTCTAAACCTTAGCAACACACCTAACAATGAATTGTTCAAGCCAGGGCCTGAGAGTAGCACATTGTTCAGAGAAATGCCTTGGTGTGGTGCACTGGAATCAAACACCACCCGTATTTGGCCAGGTTTTTGTGGATGAAATACACTGAAAATGGATAAGTACTAACATTCTTCATCCTCCTGAACAGGTGGTGCTCTTTCTGCATGGCAATTCTGAAAAAGTTTCTCCATGAAGGCAGAAAATTGTTCCTTCATTCAGGGTTTCTACTTAGTGTGTGTCATAAAGAATTAAGGCAATACAACGCTTGTTCCCATTTATTATTAGATCTAGGCGACCTGAATGGCAAAGGAGCAACCCAGTTTTTTCTTCATCTTGGTGGAACTCTGCTTGCATGATCTTTAAAAAACATCTTATCTTCAAAAGACATTTTGAAGCAGGTTTGTTATCGTTCTTGGTTCTGTCGAACACTTTAACTCAGGGGTGGGCAAACTCGATCCTGGAGGGCCGTTGTCCTGCAAAGTTTAGCTCTAGCACTAATCAAACACACCTGAACATGCTAATCAGTGTCTTCATGATCACTAGAAATCTATAAGTGTTTGATTAGAGTTGGAGCTAAACTGTGCAGGACACTGGCCCTCCAGGACCGAGTTTGCCCACCCCTGCTTTAACTCCAAGTTGATCTTCTGTTTGCACATCAAGAGTACAATGATTTAATGCATTGGGGAAAACAACAGATTTATGCTCCCCACCATGGCACATTTTCTCTTTCACTTTGATGTGGTTCTGACATGGAGTGAGAAATGATGGTCACCCATTGTCCAGGATGTTATGGGTAATGGGATTGGTTATGGGTTTTGTCAGTGCAGACAAAATGAACTGTACACAGCCTTTAACAGAGGCAGAACAATCCACTTATTTGGTAAACAAACAAGTTTCTCATACATCGACTAAAACAGTGGTCCTCAACCACCGGGCCGTGGACCGGTACTGGTCAGTGGATCAATTGAGACCGGGCCGCACAAGAGATCATTAATTATTTTCGTTTTATTTATTATCTGAGCCTGAATGATCTTTTATTTTCAATCTCAGTCACTTGAGTCCCAAATTTATCCCACAAGCAGCAAAATGAATAAGAAACAGACATCTTTGGGAAGTTTCTTTGCTAAGGGGAAAAGGCCCAGTGAAGCACCCACAAAATGCCAAGGAATGGATCCGCAACTCATTTGTCAACAAATCAGGTGAATCCACGATGTCTGTGCAATAAGATCAACTGCTGGACACCGCAAATGGTGCCGGCATTTTTGAGGCCGCTCGCATATCGCGTCTTTTCTTTGCGGCAAGTTCGTTATTTCCAATGGAGGTGTGCGGCTTGCGCGCACAAGTGGCGTGATGCGATTGCGTCTTCCAGATGCACCTAGTCAGTATGTGGACGCACCGCAAGTCACGTGACAAGAACTGACCGATCAGCTTCAGCTTGTATGGAATATACACATTTCGGTAAGACTAATTATCTTAGAAAAACACCCAAACACTGCAGTGCTTTGTAATTTTTCTCCATAAATAAAACTTATATAATATCAGAGTGACAGCAATGTTTTGTCAGCCTATCATCCTCTGAGAAAACGGTTGATGGTCGAACCAACAAACACCCTGCCAACACTCCCGTTTTTCCTGAGAGTCTCCCTAATTTCACACCCATCTCCCGCCCCCGACCTATTTACTTATTTCTCATGGAAAATTCATATGGCCCAATCTAATTATGTAAAGTTTTTGTCCATGTTGTCCAAGTTTCAAGATCTTGTATGATGTTCATCACCTCAGACAATTAACGAAATATTAAAATCTCCTCAATCTGGCAACATGCGTTACAACCGGTTACAACCCTATCAACCCTTTTGATTTCTGCGCAGGTGGTAGATGCAGGATTTGCAACATCAGTAGCAGACAACACCATGGTCGTAATAAAACAACAAATGCCCCACCCCTATTTGTTGACAAATATGGTTGTACTGAAACTGTTTACTGTGCACAGTAAAAACAAATCCTGTATTATTTAAGTTGTGTTACCTGCTAAACTGTCCAAATCCTCCAATATTCTTCCAAATCTGTTGAGAAAAAAGGTATTTAAGCAAAAGCTTATGTATTCTTATCAAAACATAACATGAAAAATTGCTGTTTCAGAATGTCACTATTTTTAACAGGCAAGTTAATGGGTACATGCGAGTAGGAATAGTCTTTTATTACCTGACACTGTTATGATAGTTGAGATATTTTTCTCTTAAAGCAGGCTGGGTACCCAGAGGAAGATGTGCCTCAATTGCACTGTCCTTCATTGTCTTTGTGGGTAGTTCATCCTGACTATTTGCAAGATACTGGCTTAGTGATGCACGCTCAGCTAATGCTTGCTGATGATCTCTGTAAAAGAAATGGGGAACATTATAAAGATCATAATTAAAATAAATAAATATCTAACATAAAAATGTAAACTGTAAACTACCTCCAGTTGGTAGAGGCACCGACTATTTCCCTCAGTCTGTTGCGAACTGTGAAAATAAATAGGAGCAAAATTAAGCTTTAAAAGTGTACCGAGAATGTATATTTATCAAAATGTAGTGCTAAAACAGCTAAATCTTTATCATTACAGAACATAATATTGAAAAAAGATAACAGAAACAATGTACTGAAGAGGAACTAAGATTAAGAAATTTGAAAATGGAAAATTAGCAGATGACAAAGTGCTAGAAAACTCATGCACTTGTAGCAAAGACAACAGCAGGAAAGTTTTTAATTGAGCCACATGCGGAAAGATGGTGTCTGAGCAAATCACAAAGATTAAATGTTATTTCATTTTACCATTGCTCACAAGTAAAAATGTGTTTCCTGTGGGAACATAAAAACTGGTAAGAACGTGGAATTGATGATAAATTATTATTTAACCCCTTAATTGTTGAGTTCACACTTGATAACAATAAATGCCATATGCATATTACATATAGCTTGTCAAAATATCTTCAGGATTAGACATACATCTCACCTGTAGGAATAAAAAAAAAATACAGTGTGTATGTTTTTAGCTCAAAGACAAAAATGTGGTTTCAAGCATCAAAAAAAAAAACAATTATAATACAGATTATTTTCAAACATTAGAGCGGGTCCGGTCTAATTCATTTTAATTAGTAGCAGTTTATATAAAATCAGCAATGATTTCACTTTAATGGCTACAGTATTTCACACTACCTTTTACCCAGGCATCACTATTCTTCTGATTGTTGCTGTCAGTCTTATGCTTAATAAATCATCAATCATGTGCATTCAATTTCCAAAATCTAAAATAGTTTTAGCATAAAACAACAAAACGATACCACTATATATATACACTATATATATATATATATATATATATATATATATATATATATATATATATATATATATATATATATATATATACACACTTTTGGAAACCACAATGTTATAACACCTAAAGAGTTAAGAATCAATGATTCTATAACCTGAAATTTATAATTTCATTCTGTCATTTCCTTCGTCTTAGTCCCTTTATTCATCAGTGGTCGCATAATAAACCGCCAATGTATCCAGCATATGTTTTACACAGCGGATGCCCTTCCATTCACAACCCAGTTATCAGACTTTTATAAAATAAGATAAATAAGAATATTTTACTCTAAGGCGTCACGGTGGCACAGTGGGAAGCACGATTACCTCACAGCAAAAAGGATGCTGGTTTGAGCCCCGGCTGGGTCAGTGGGCATTTCTGTGTGGAGTTTGCATGTTCTACCCGTGTTCACGTGTGTTTTCTCCGGGTGCTCCAGTTTCCCCCACAGTCCAAAGACATGTGCTTTAGGTCAATTGAATGAACTAAATTGGCCGTAGTGCATGTGTGTAAATGAGAGTGTATTGATGTTTGCTAGTGTTGGGTTGCAGCTGGTAAAACATGCAGCTGTGTAAAACATATGCTGGATAAGTTGGCGGTTCGTTCCGCTGTGGCGACCCCTGTTAATTAAGGGATTAAGCGAAAAGAAAATTAATAAATGAACAGTTTACTCAAACCCACAATAATTCCAAAGAAACTTTTTCCATAGCTGTATATTTATGTATGCATATGTGTGTATTTATATATGCATATGTGTATAACTTGTTCATTTTTATGTATATAAAAATACCATCTGCCATATCAGGTGCTTTCCCTTGTCTACACATTTGCCCCATTGAAAATCCTCTACACATCAGGGACGACGCAGACTTTAGGACCCTATAAAGAATAAAAAAGGTGTAAATTTGTGTTTATGGGGACATTACAAAACTACAGATAGCCACGTAATAAAATTACAACGAAACGACAAACAAAATCAGACAGAACTAGTCTGTAATTCTTTATTCATGACTCACAAATGATGTGTAACGTACAGCACAAATGCGAGACGCAAGATGTAATTGTGAAACTTACCGCGGAGAAAGCATCTTCCTTGTTTCTGACTCACGACTTTATTGTATGATAACAAGGATTTTTGCGATATAAACAACCGCACACTTCTTGCAGAGATGTCAGCCTTCTGGGCAGTGATTCGCATTTCCTGAAACGTACAGTGGTGGGTGCGGCTTAACTACCGCATTAACCATAACAAAAGCGCATCTCTAAGGACCCCCCCCCCCCCCCCCCCACACACACACACACACACACACACACACACACACACATACACACACACTTAACGGTTCAACCTTTACCGTAATTACGACATTGTTTTGAATGTTTTCAGTGTGATAAATGGGACATATAAAGTTTTGAAAAACGCTCTTCTAATATCGTTTGATATGAACTCACATCTTTTTTCCATCACTCTGAAGGAAATATCGTTCAAACTTACGCACATTCACCAAGAGCACCAGTATTGATCTCACTTATACATATTCATCAACAAGGGCAGTGCGTCATGACGTTCCTCAAATGGACACCTCCTATTGGTTCGCGAAGGGAAAAACGTTATTATGGTGATTAACCCCTCCCCGCCGGCAAATATATGCTCGACATTGATAAACAAAGAACATTTACTGAAGCCAGGTGAAATCAGCCGGGTCAGTTGCTGCATGCGAGTCCCACACAGGAGAAACCCAAACTTGACAGCGCAGGGTAAAACCCGGGACAGCGAATGAAGAAACACCTTTTGCTTCACTTCACATATAGAGGACTAGTGAGAAAAGGCAAAAAGAGTAAAAGAAGAAAATGGCTAATTTTAATTTGCGTAAAGCGGAGCCCAAAGACGTGCCTGACATATTGCGACTCATAAAGGTAGACTTGTTCGTTTATATATATATATATATATATTAGGACGGCAGAATATTCTGTCGAAACTTTTTTAACAAGTGCATAAATATTCCCGTTTTGATGCCCTCTACTAAGTACTAATTTTAAAAGTTATTGTGACACATATTTAGATTTATTATGTCCAAATGATTACAAAATATCCAAATATGACCTTCTATGACAACAACCCCTATAGGCCAACCGCCTTCAGGACTTGGTGTTCGTCCAACAAAGTTCTGAAAGCATTTTTTCTTTACTAATTTCTGCAGGAACTCGCGAAGTATGAAGAAATGGAAGACCAAGTTCTTATAACTGAGAAAGGTGAGGACCGTCAATGTATCTGATGTGAGATCTGATCAGAATTTGGCCCGCAGTGACAACAATAGTTTTGTATTTAGACCTGCTCGAGGACGGTTTCGGAGAGCACCCGTTTTACCACTGTGTAGTCGCAGACGTGTCAGCCGAGCATCAGAAAGTTGAAGGTAAAACACTAACTTTAACCTGTTGAATATCTGAATAGGCTTTTTTTTGGGTCACCATAAGTTTGTTATATATAGCTCATATTTTGGCTAAATGTTTTAGAATACGTACTTTTAACTCAGCAGGGACAAAGTGTATGGAACAACTTAGTGTTTAAATTTTCATTTTTGGGTGAACAATCCTTTAATAGTTTTATGTCAGATGCACATTAACCCTTGTGTGCTGTTGGGGATGTATTCAATCTGACTTTGAGTCTTAATTTGGCCACAGTTTTCTCTGCGTTTCAGCAAATGGAATGATTTTTGGTGACATCTTATTTTGACACACATTTTGGGAAAATACTTTGAAAATATTCAATAAGAAACTCTGGGCAAATTGACTACCTGTTTGTTATGTTCTTGGCTATTTTTGCCCCATTGGCTTTTATTATATGGTCTTTTTGTAGCAAACCTGTTACACTATATAATCATGCATTCTTGATTGTTGGTGTTCTAACGATTCTAACTGTTGATCATCAGTTGCAGAGCAGAGAAAAGTTTATTTTCTGGATAAAAATAATAAAAAAATTATATTGTTGTATAAAGTGTAGTGTGGGCATGTGCGAGTGTGGGAGAGACTTACCTTAATATGTTTGAGAAAATAAAAAAACATAGTACACATATTATGTGTATTTATGCACTCACACTATAATCTGCAGTTTTACTCCATAGAACTCCATATAAAAGTCTGAAGCTTTTTTGCACAGGCCTATCTAAAGGGTTCCTACTTCCAACTGATGATTTACAGTACAAATGTAAAGTTTTACCTTTTCTAAACGGGGGAAAACACCAACAATCAAGAATGCATGATTATATGCCATCATGGCTTTGCAAACAAAAAAATTTCATTAAAATGGAAGTCAATAGGGCAAAAACAGCCACCAACATAACTAAAGGGTAGTCAATTTGAACAGTACACAAGGGTTAAATAAAAACCACAAATGTAATTACACATGTGTAGTTTTGGAACCTTTCTCTTCTTTAAAAATGCACTTGACATCTGAAACATCCGTGTTGTTTTCTGCAAGTCCAAATTAATCAAATGACACATGTTTTTGAATTAATAAAAAATACATTTCTCACTTGTCACACTGTTCTGTACTTTAAAAATATTTGATAAATATTTGTTACACTTTATTTTACAGTGTAACTACACATTTAAAGTCCCTAAAAAAATCAAAACTAACCATATGATTTTGTTGGCTCACATTGCCAGTTTTGTGGTGAACAATTTATCTGTGCAAGTCATTAAGAAAAAAAAAAAGTTTGTCTTCTAATTTTTAAATAAAATATAAAAATCCTGTTTTCAGGTAAATTATCATATTACAAGATAAGGTAATGGGCGTGGCTAACATTTAATCAGGCTGGTTCAACTATCAGTTTTGACAACAAACAGAAATGGTGAGCAGGTGGAGTCTGTTATGTTGTAGTAACTCTTCTAAAACCCCTCTCCCAATCTTTCTGAATGAAATGCCTACTTTACTACATCCATTCAGCCCACGATAGAAAAAACAAGCCACGCCCACTGTTTGTGTAATTTAATATTCTATCTAAGAACTGCGTCACAATACAAAAAAAATAACAAACGCAGCTTCTGGTATATTGGGACTTTAACTATTAACTAATCATAATCAACTGATCAATGTACTTACTAGATGGTTAGTGTTTTCATGCATTTAATTATGCATAATCTATTGTTATCACTATAGCAAGTGCATACCGTAAAAGGTGTTAACCAAATATTTGTATCAAAATATGTTTTGACATCTGTGCATGAACAAGCATGTTCAGGTAATGCAACTGTGTTCACCTATAGGTTGTTCTGTAATTGGATTTGCAATGTACTACTTCACCTACGACCCGTGGATTGGAAAGTTACTGTACCTTGAAGACTTTTACGTCATGAAAGAGTACAGAGGTGAGGTTTATGTTTTAAATACATCCCTTACAATATTGTGGCTATTTTCTGAAGTCTCTAATTTCATGGTTCACAGGTTTTGGAATTGGGTCTGAAATCCTGAAACTCCTCAGTGATGTGAGTTCTTTTTCACATATTGTTTTAAGACACTAATCTATACCAAACCTTTTAACTGCAGATGCAAACATAGTATAGAGGTAAAAAAAAAGAGATGTCAGGTCAGTTTCTACAGAAACTGTAGAAAGTTTTATTTTGAGCAGCATGATGCCTCAGTGGTTAGGACTGTCACCTCACAGCAAGAAGGTCGCTGGTTTGAGTCCCAGCTGGGCTAGTTAGCATTTCTGTGTGGAGTTTGCAAGTTCTCCCTGTGTTTCCCAGTACTGTATTGCGACTGGAAGAGCATCCGCTGTGTAAAACATATGCTGGAATAGTTGACGATACATTCTGCTGTGGTGATTCCTGATAAATAAGGGACTAAGCCAAAGGAAAAAGAATGAATTGAGTTTTATTTTGGTGGTTTTCCAATTTAACCCAACTAGCTTCAAACGTAAGGTACACCTCAAAGCATTTTGTGTTGTCTTTAGATGTGTTGCGCATTAACTTGAACAGCCGTTTTCTCCTGCAGACAGCGGTGAAGAATCGTTGCAGCAGCATGCATTTCATCGTGGCTGAATCCAACAAGACGTCCATCGACTTTTACAAGCGTCGCGGGGCTTCAGACCTCTCGCTGCAGGAGGGATGGCGACTTTTCAGGATCGATAAAGAGAATCTTCTGAAAATGTCTGCTGAAGAGTGAGCTGGCCGACGTTCCAGTGTTCAAGGAGAACTAAAGACAGCTCACAATTTCTCAGTTTATAGATCTTTAATTCAATATTTTAGATACTCAGTGTTATTGATTATAATAACAAACAGTAATGTACTCTAGAAGAAGTTATTGTAGTACTCGTGTCATATTTTGTAGTGTATATGTAAGATTAGCTTATCAATCAACTTTTTTGTATCCAATTTAATGTATTGGAAATCTGAAAAATAAATATTAAAACTTGTATTTAAATAATAATTCAGGCTTTAATTCTAATAAAAATGTGAAATTCACATTTGTAAATGTGGTAAAATTGGAATGCTGAATTCACAGAAGGGATCCTGGACGGTGCTGTAATTGGCAAAATGTCTCTTTATGCACAGACCAAATTCATGGTTTGTGAAATCCTAAGTTATTATAAAACTTATAAATTGGATCTTTGTTTAGTGACACTGAAAGCCCTGGAGAAAGTCAAGCCAGTACTCATGTAGAAAGCTCTGGAAATGGATGTATAAGTAAATAAATATTCAGCAACATTCAGATTCACACAGTGCAAGTCATGCAGGTGATTCTGTCTTTCAGCTTGGTCCAAATGGTTGCTACCAAATTGTGCATTTATATATAAAAGTACATTTATATAGTTCACAAAACGTTGCTGAATACAATTACAGTAAACACTGCCAACATTGTAATAGAGTAATAAATACCACCATACTGATCAGTACACAGATAAGAGAATCCAGGTGCAAAGCAGGAACTCTTCCTAAAATGTGCTGCTTTGTCTCAACTTGATTTTTGGCTGTCTGATTTCTGTGTCTTCTCAGTCTGTGAAGAAAACAGATAAAAGGTTACAAAAGTGTTTATATCACAACTTCTATGATGCTTTTATGAGACCACTATTAGATTACTCATCCTCAAATCAATCAGGATGTATTTGTATGTGGCTTTTTTTCTCCAGTTGAAGAGCTTTTAGCTGAAACTGTTGTCCTTGGGGATTTATTAAATGCAAGTCAATGGCTACTGGCACATGAGAGGCAAATGATAATATACAGGCAAAACTATTTGTTTATGGACTGTCAAAGGGCTGACAGTTTATTGTAAAACTGTCTTTGATTTACTACTGAAGGGAAAAGTTCAGCTACATCTCAGATGGCCTGAGGAAACTGCACATTTTCATTTCTGGGTGAGCTATTCCTTTGATGTTAAATATATGTGCTGTCAAAATTATATGACAGTAGCTATGTTTCCATCCAAAATGTGAATGAACTATATGCTATATGGAAACATAGCTAGTTTTTCTTTGGACTCACTAAAGTTTTGGATAGTCTGTTTTATCCACTTAATCTATTTTTAAAAAGTGCGTTTCTTTAAAACTTTCTATTAATCAAAACTATTAATCAAACAATCAGCTGTGACAAGAAACATTTCTCACCAAAGCGGCATATTTTTGAACATTTAAACATTTTGTGTTTTAATACATTGTTCATCTTTTAAATACTCATTTTATAATAAATCTAAGAGGTCCTATTTGACCCAAATTGTAAAGAATTGTAAAGAGTTTTATTTCTATTGTCTATGAGTTGAGATTTATAGTGATTTTAAGTAGAATTTAATGACATAATAAAATTACTTTTCAGTCAAAGTTATTAGAAAAGTAATTTAAATACAATTTAATTAATGTTGATAAATAGTCATTTGTATAATTACTTTTTTAAAATATATATACAGTGCTCACACAATTGAGAACAGCTCATTTTAAAAATGAGTATGAATATTTTGATCCATTTCTTAGTGAATATAGGCAGTGTATTTTGGTGCATTTAAACAAATTTATTAAACAGATATATTTATTAAAATAATATTTTAGTCACCAAACATATTTAGAAATTGAACGATAATACATTTAATTCATGCAAAATATTTTTAAAAAATTGCAAACTACAAAATTTTAACAAAATTCTAAAAACATTTAGTTTCTCTTGATTTTTTGCTATTTTTAAATTTTGTACTTAATATTTTTCTATAACATAAATTTGGGTGTACTAATTTTGGACCATTATCATAACTTACTTTGTATATATATATATATATATATATATATATACACACATACATATATACATATACATACATATATATATATATACATACATATATACACATATATATATATATATATATATATATATATATATATATATATATATATATATATATATATACATATACATATATATATATATACATATATATATATATATATATATATATATATATATATATATATATATATATATACATATATATACATATATATACATATATATATATATATATATATATATATATATATATATATACATATATATATATACATATATATATATATATATATATATATATATATATATATATATATATATATATATATATATATATACACACATACATATATATACGTGGTCCGAATTTACATAAAACACTTTTTCCTGAATGTTTTTAATGCATTTTTAACATAGATTTTTTTTTACTTGCTTTGACTATCAGAGTTAAATAAGTGTTTGGGACATTTCATATGCTGCAAAACAGTTGCAGGATGACACTATATGTCTGTAACAAAATATAAAACATTTAAAATATTTTAAATAGCGAGCTAAAATGTGCTGTCCACATATGTGGCCACTTAAGCCCTAGGAGGTTATTGTGAAAATTTCCTTGCTCTGTTAAACATCATTTGGGAAATGTTTAAAAAAGGAAAAAACAACAACAAAAAAAGCAAAGGGGGGCTAATAATTCTGACTTCAACAGTATATATTCATTTTCCCTGTGGATTAGTTCTTTATTTATCAGGGGCGAAATAAACCACCAACTATTCAGCATATGTTTTACGCAGCGGATGCCCTTCCAGCTGCAACCCATTACTGGGAAACACCCATGCACACACATACACTAAGGCCAATTTTGTTTACCTAATTCACTTATACTGCATGTCTTTGGACTGTGAAAAAGAGCACACGCAAGAAACCCACGCAAACACGGGGAGAACATGCAAACACATTTGCCAATTGACTCTTCTCACTGTGAGGCGACAGCAATAACCATAAAATGTATTTTTTATTTGAACAATTATTTATATATTAATAATATTTAAGCCTGGCATCTCTGTGCCCCAGTGGATAGCGCTCTTGCCTCATAGCAAGAAGATCTTTGGTTCGAGCCTTGGCTGGGTCAGTTGCCATTTCTGTGTAAAGTTTGCATGTTCTCCCTTGCATGTTCGCGTGAATTTCTTCCGGGTGCTCCGATTTCCCCACAAGTCCAAAGACGTGCTGTAGGTAAATTGGGTGAGCTAAACTGTCCGTAGTGTATGTGTGTGATTGAGAGTGTATGGATGTTTCCCAGTGATGGGTTGCAGCTGGATGGGCATCTGCTGCGTAAATCATATGCTGTGGCGACCACAGATTAATAAAAGGACTGAGCCAAACAGAAAATGAATGATGAATGTATTTTCAGCCTTGGTGAACATACAACACTTTCTTCAAAAGCAATAAAGAAAACTAATTTAACCCAAAGTTTTAAATACTGCTGTATATCTGAGAAGTTTCTTCTTGGATTTGTCATGAGGCAACTAAGTTTTTTAAACCTTATTTTTATAACCTGCTTTAGACATTAGCATTGTATTCACTACAAAACTGTGCCAAAAGATCAAATTTCTCCCCACTTTGTCCTTGGATGCTGATTTTCCTCTCAGCAGCTCCTCCACAACAGCTCGCCCCTCCGAACCCCACGAGTACATGCAGTCCTTTGTGGTCTATATAAAAAACAATCAATTCAAATGACAAATAATTAGTGGCATATATCAATCATGTGTATCTTGAATAAGTATAAAACAATAAAGCACATGAATGTTCATTTCCAGTGCTTTTTGGAGCGAGGCAGGGAGTAGTCTATTATTCACTTTAATTGAGTGAGCTTATCCGTGGAAAAATTCTGAAAATATCCCTGCACTTTGTACTTTTCCATTAATGGATGGTCACACAGGAAGAAAAGAGGAAGGAACAGTGACTATCTGAACACACAATTCACAGGCTGAATTTCCTGCCGATTAGCACAGTTCAAATCCCAGCAACACTTATTTATTTAACAGCAACTATAAATAACTATTTTTCAATTAAATACAATTCAGAAATGCATATGTTACACAAAACAGAACTTGAAACATAATTACCTTTATAAATGACTATTAAAAATTCATCCGAAAAACAGAAGCCAGACGCACCCTAGTCATTATTTAATTACAATAGCCAATAGTACGTCTTAAACAGCAGAACATCTGAATATTTGTATTTTAGTGTATTTTAAAATTTGAATATGTAAATTGGCTGTAGGATGATGTATACACATAAATTATTGAACAGCTGTGTACAGGACAAAAATAAAACTATTTTTTAGAATGCTGCAATGTTTTTCAAGCAAATTGCTTATAGTTATAAGAGCCAATAGTTATAAGAGATCAAATATTTTATTTACAAAGTGTTTAGTGCATTTCACTAGTAATTAAGATGAGTTTAAGTATAGTTCATTAATTTCAAACTTTTTTTTGTTTGTGTGTTTTGCTGTTATGTTAATTATAAACATAATTTATATCCTTTGTTCTGTTATATTTTGTAAATGGCTTTTTTTCCCCAGAAGAAAAAAATTGTGTCCCCCTATGAAAATAAACAGCCCCTATTTCCATATTTTCTTGTGAGTCCCAGACGCAAGTAAAATAGTTGATACTGCATCATTGAAAACATCAAGTGCTGCTGTCTGTGCTGGACGTCCTGCTGAGAGACAACAGCAGACTCCATCTGAAGAGCAGAAGAAGTGTAAACTTGCCCTGGCAGCAGAGGCGGCGTGTTGTGGATAAAACACAGAGGCACACAGAGTCATCAGCCCAGTGGGAAATATCAGCCTTTTGACTGTGCTGCCTGTCCAGATAAAACACCAAAATAAGAAGCAAAACAGTTGTGAATAACACAGAAAAGATGTTACAGATCAGAGACCTCTGGTGATGAGTAAGACTCATACCTTTTGCGAAAAAAAGGCCCAGAATTCCGGAGAACCCAATAACGCCTACGCTGGGGTAGAACTCAGATGGAGGGTCTTTCAAAAATGTAAGTATATCTAAGGGGAAATAAGAAATGCAATACGGCTTTGTGTTAGCACATAAACAGCAGTATATGGTCAAAAAATATAAATAAGATTGAATTAACATGAATCCATTACTATTAAAATAAGACATTCACTGTAAGAGAGAAACTGTAAACATTAATAAAAATAAAGATATTAAAATAATACATTTAATAGAAAAATGGGTATAATTAATTAAAATAAAAGGAATTAAAAAGATTTAGAAAAATAAATAGTTTTACTAGCACTATAGACTACAAGGTGGTTTGTGGAGAGAAAATTTGTATGTAACATTGTGTGTAATTTGTAAGAAATGTAAAAAAATATATAAATAGGCATGTAGACATGGTCAAGACGATCTGCTGCAGTTCAAACCGAGCATCTGAATGAAGAAGAAAAAGGATTTAAGTGACTTTGAATGTGGCATGGTTGTTGGTGTCTGGTCTGATGAGTCTTGATTTTTGCTGCGAGATTCGGATGGTAGGGTCAGATTGTGGTGTCAACAACATAAAAGCGTGGATCCATCCTGGCTTGTATCAGTGGTTTAGGCTGGTGGTGGTGGTGTAATGGTGTTTGGGCCCATTAGCACCAATTGAGCATCATTTCAACACCACAGCCTACCTGCGTTTTGTTGCTGACCATGTCCATCCCTTTATGACCACAGTGTACCCATCTTCTGATGGCTACTTCCAGCAGGATAAAGCACCATGTCATAAAGCGCAAATCATCTCAGACTGGTTTTTTGAACATGACAATGAGTTCACTGTACTCAAATGGCCACCACAGTCACCAGAACTCAATCCAATAGAGCATCTTTGGGATGTAGTGGAACAGGAGATTTGCATCAGGGATGTGCAGCCAACAAATCTGCAGCAACTGCGTGATGCTCTGTCAATATAGACCAAAATCTCTGAGGAATATTTCCAGTACAAGTTCAAGGGAATCCAACCTAGTACTAGTAAGGTGTACCTAATAAAGTGGCCAGTGACTTTATTTGTGTGTATATATAAATATATATATATATATGTGTATATATGTGTATATATAAATATATATATATATATATATATATATATATATATATATATATATATATATATATATATATATATATATATATATAATGACTTATCAATAATAATAAGTTTAAAATGTTGTATATGAAAAAAATACAATAAACAAAAGCGTGTTTAAATAAATAAATGTTTAGATTGTAGATTAAAATAAACATCTAATGAAACAATGAAAGTAGATTTAAATGAATTAGAAATTTTGCAATTAAAATATATATACTACAAATCTGATTTAAACAAAAAAGCAAATAATGCACAGTACATTCATACCCTGTATGATATTTTGAGTGGAATCCACACCAGGCTCAACTGTCTTATAGTAAGACTAGAATAGAAAAAAAAAGGTACAGGAGATATTACAGATTAATTCGATAATAATATATCGCAACTAAACAATATGAGGATAATAATTGGGAAGCATCTAAAGATAAACAACATAACTTGCCTGTACTTTATCCACAGCAAACTGTTTCCTTTCCTGGAGGTTAATGAATTATGAGAAATCATGAAAACTATGAACTTAACATTATGAAAATTCTATAATAAATGAATGTACATTATGTATATATACATATACATATATATATATATATATATATATATATATATATATATATATATATATATATATATATATATATATATATATATAAATTCTACCTTTTTAAAGCATACCTGACACCATGAAAAATAAGGTTCGACAGTCTTTCTTAGAGATGCCACACCCTGCTCAACAGGGCCAATATCAGGCTCCTTGTACCTCAGCCGAGGCTCAGGTGTGTCATACAGCGAGAGCTGAAAAATATAGGACATTGTAAAACACTGTCAAATTCAGGAAAACCAGCTTCTTGTTCGTCCCCAAAACACAGCGTGCAGGAAGTACCTCATCAGTCATCAAGATGGCTCTGTTTTCTTTGGCATTGCTTGCAGCAAAAACAGTGGCAGACATCAAGCCAAGTGCTCCGGGCACTGCCATGGGCATAACCACCTAAATAAAGAAGGCCAGAGAAGATAAATATGAAACAAGAAATAATAAAACACTTATATCTATATTGTTTGAATACTGGACAACACACACGAACACAAAAACTTTTATTATAATGTATGATACTCTGCAAATTAGTTTGTTAATTAGACAAAACATATATAACTGAAATACACCACTCTCTAAAGAAACCTTGCTAAAATTAAACCAAACGCAAAACAATATTTAAAAGAACACGACATTGTTGTAGAATGATACAGAACAAGGGCTTGACATTAACATCCGCCAAATGTGGCTAGATTTGAGACACTCCCACTAGCCACTGGCAGGTGGATTATAATTTCAAAAATTGTGGGTCCTAACTTCAATGTATGCATTTTTAAAGTCACACCTCTGTTATTTAATGTAATCGAACGAAAAATCTAAATGAGAGATTCATTCGCTGCTCTTTAATCAGAATGTTTAAATTATACAGTGAAGAAAAGGTTCATGAGATTTGATAACTTGAGTCAATTTCAATAATAGCTATTAGTTTGAATAGGCTAAACTGTTTGCTTATTTGCAGCTTTTTCTAATGTACACTATTTATTCTATCCTTTGCAAATAATAATATAATAATAATAACATATTACTGATCGTTTCAACTGTTTCTTTACAATGAAACAGCTCTAGATGAACATATTTAGCTATTTGGGGGATTTCTTTCTTTGTTTTTCTTTTTTCTCAAAGATGACAGGTATGAAACCTGTCCTGTCCAGCAGAGTGAAACACCTTGCGAGGGTCACGTGCACAGGTGATGTGAGGTCTTTGAAAAGCTTGCATAGGCATTGTTAGCAGCATCGTTAGCGGTTTTTACTTTAACCATTATTTGAACAGATCATTTATAGGCCTAACTGCACGCTAGATCATCCCTTCATTCTCGAGTCACACTCTGTATGTTTTCATCTGCTTTCTTTTGCATGAACATACTTTTTGTTATTATAGTGTAATTATCAGCCTTTACAATAACATTGCTTTAATAGAAAATTAACTCTACATTTATGTATTGCCTAGATAACTGGTGATCTGGGACCTTTACCTGGATGAAATGCTGTGCATAGCTTTACATATAATCTAATTGATTTAAGAAATGTTTTGTTGAATAAAAAGTGCATATACAGTGCACCTGGAAAGTATTCATAGCGCTTTACTTATTTTTTTCACGTTTTTTTATGTTACAGCCTTATTACCAAAATGGATTAAATTTATTTATTTCCTCAATTCTTCACACAATGCCCCATAATGACAATGTGAAAAAAGATTTTTTGAAATTGTTGCAAATTTATTAAAAATAAAAAACCTGAAAAATCACATGTGCATCAGTATTCACAGCCTTTACCGTGAAGCTCTAAATTAAGCTCAGGTACATTCTGTTTCCACTGATCATTCTTGAGATGTTTCAGCAGCTTCATTATAGTTCACCTGTGGTAAATTCAGTTGATTGGACATGATTTGAAAACACCTGTCTATATAAGGTCCCAGGGTTGATAGTGCATGTCAAAGCACAAACCAAGCATGAAGAAAGACAAAGGAATTGTCTGTAGATCTCCAAGACAGGATTGTCTTGAGGCACAAGGCTGGGGAAGGTTACAGAAAATTTTCTGCTGATCTGAAAGTTCCATTGAGCACAGTGGCCTCCATCATCCATAAGTGGAAGATGTTTGAACCACCAGGACTCTTCCTAGAGCTGGTCAGCCATCTAAGCTGAGTGATTTGGGGAAAAGGGCCTTAGTCAAGGTGGTAATCAATAACCCACCCGATGGTCACTCTGTCTGAGCTCCAGCGTTCTTCTGTGGAGAGAGGAGAACCTTACAGAAGGACAACCATCTGTGCAGAAATCCACCAATCAAGCCTGTATGGTAGAGTAGTTTCACAACAACTCGGTGAATGTCCTTGGGTGGTCCAGCCAGAGCCCAGACCTAAAATAAGATCTGAAAAATATATAAGATCTGAAAATGTCTGTACACTGTTGCTTCTTATCCAACTTGATAGAGTTTGAGAGGTACTGCAAAGAGGAATGTGCAAAAAATCCCAAAGACAGGTGTGCCAAGCTTGTGCCATCATATAAAAAAGACTTGAGGTTGTAATTACTGCCAAATGTGTATCAACAAAGTATTGAGCAAAGGCTGAGAATCCTTATGTAAATGTGACTTTTCAGGTTTTTTATTTTTAATACATTTGCAACAATTTCAAAAAAGTCATTATGGGCTATTGTGTTTAGAATTTCGAGGAAATAAAATAATTTAATCCATTTTGGAATAAAGGCTGTAACATAAAAATGTGGAAAAAGTGAAGCGCTTTGAATACTTTCCGGATGCACTGTATGTAGCTATATTTTTCTTGTTTTGACACATTATTAAAAATACGTGGCTATGAAATAGTCAGTGAATTAGTTTTTTTTCTCTCTCTTTTGGCAGAGCAAGTAAACTGAGCCCTGAAAATTCATAAAAACCAATTGCAATGCAACACAACGCATTAAGCAAGTTCTTACACAGCTCACAAGAACGTGAAATGAATTTGTTACGTGGAATATAACATTTAAATGAAGTTATTTTAGGTCAAATTCAAACTTACATAACGTATATTTTCCCAAACACTGAATGTTATTTTATGTCATTCCCTATATAGAACGTATATTAAGCATAAAATGTAACAAATATAAATATGATTAGCAAAATATGAGACATTACTTTAAGGTCAATAAGCTACAGTTAGCATAGCTTCATCACTGCTGTAACTGTATGAACTAAGACGTCGCGCATCCTTTCAATAAACTCTTGAATATAATAGCAGAATGCTTAAAAGTACGACTATCGATCAATTGCAAACAAAAACACGACAGTATGCCCATTGGCTGAATTCATATAATTAAAATGTGTTAACCTTTGCCATTTTTCCAAGATTTGACATCTTTCAGCAGCGCATCTGTCTGCTACGGCGAGTCTGTGAGGACAAAAGGCTCTATGCGTGTAAATATCTCAAAACGTTTTCTAAGTTTTGTAAATTTTGGTGACTGAATTATGAATCTCACAATATTTAATTTGTTGAGGTAATCCTTATTAGCCATATTACAGGAAAATGTATGTATTTCGTATCTTTTACATCTCTCTTGTGTAAAGTGACTTTAAAAATACAACACTGTAAAAATGCACAGAAAAAATCCACATTATTCATTTATGTTCTCCCAACACAAATTGATCACCTTAACACTTTTAACTAATTTATCTGTATTAAACATAAAAAAATTAAGTTGTCCCAATGAAATCTCAAGAATTGTTTTGTTTCAGCTCATTTTTAATAAGTAGTTTGAATGTGCAAAAAAAAAAAATTTTTTGGAGTGAATGTTATTATTCACTGTAATGATAAAGCGCTTATTAAAATAAAGTGGATATAAAATAAGATATAAATATGAAATTACAAACATCATAAATAAAAATACAAACATGTCCTTGGCAACGTTATCTAAAATTACTAACAACAAAAATTAAAATAAACTTTTTAAAATAAACAACCGAATATGCAAATATAAAACCAACTTTACCTCTATGGACAAAATTGTGACAATACATATATTTTAGATGTTTACTTGATATTAGACTAAACAAAACTTTAGACTATGAAAAGTCCAAAATATCAGAACTGTTAGGTGAGCAAAACCTGGGTTTTGCCTGGCCTGTCACCATTTAGCCTATTTAAAAACGAATGGACTTTTTTAGACTTAGACAGTAAGTTAGTTAGTAGCTTCCCGTCAAAGGCTGTGGGCCCTAAACATGTTTAAGTAAATGTGGTAAAATCTTGAAGTCGGTTTCCAAGTTAGAGTCTATCTATGGCAGAGATGGCCAAAGTTGGCCCACAGTAACCTTTAATTTGGCCCTTCATCCGAGAAGAGCGGGAGAATGAATGATGGGGAATGCCTTTAACAGAGATCGACATTCATAATCTAACTTAACTTTTGTTTTTTAACTGTTGAGCTACAAAAAAGCAAACTGAAATTAAATGTTTCGATTAAATGTTGTGAATGAGTCAGATTTAAAAAATAAATAAAAAGTGAATGTATTTTTTTGTGTTATAATTGGGATTGTTTATGTTTTATTTATTTTAAGATGTTCATTATAAACTGTACAAAAAATTATAATTATTAATACAATGAAAGTATTTTAAATGTAATAATTAATAAAATTAATAAAATTATATAATCAATTATTAAATGAACTATAATAATAAATTAGGAAATTACATTGACAACTTTACAGTTTGGTATATTTACCGCCACCCTCAAACAAGATAAGTTTTTGGCCCTTCTTAAGAAAAAGTTTGGGCAGCCCTGGTCTATGGTAATGCATCTACGCTATACGACACTCCGCGGCTATAGGTGGCAGCATTTCATTGTGGGTCTTCCTCCCGCACAGGAAGAAAAATGAGCGGGAGAATTTGTGTTGTTATTGTGGGCCGAATACTGTTAGGGACTCTATGCAACACAATAAGCTATTTCGTGAGATATTAGCATATAAATACTTGCTTTCCTCAGATATTTTTAGCGTAAAACTAAAATAAATGTAAGGGTCTTACATTAGCATCGAGACTGTTGTTTAAATAAATAAGAGTGCTATGTAATCTACGAATGGCGGTCAGCTAACAGTCATGTTTAGAAGGAGGCGAATAAACGGATTATTTACGGGTTTATGAGCTTCACTGGTGGACATATATATCTTTTATCCTGGGCTGGACTTCACCACGATGTCGCAGGTCAGTAGTTAAGCGTAAACGTAACTTGGAAAACATCATTACTTGTAAAATAGGCTGTCAGTGGTCGCGTCTCAAAAACAACTGAGCTCCCTACTTACACAGCATTTAAGGACACAACAGGCTCTAGAATACTTTATAAGTAGGCATTTCACCAAAGTTTTTATAATTTTCTCCCAATCAATGAATATTGAAAACAAATGGTGTCACGGTTTTCAAAACATTCTGTTTCACAATATTACAGCTTTTAAATGTATTGTAATCCCTTAAATAAAAATATAGAAATATAGCATATTATTAATTATGATGTATCCTTTATATTATTATATTAGTTTATTCTATTATGTAATTTTTAATTATGTTAGAATATTCATTTTATATTCTGTCTTCATTATAATAGAGTAATAATTGAGCCATAATTTTATATATGAAGTAATATTATATAGTGTTTTGAATTTCTTTAAATGCTATTGATTGCTGTATTCTTTCAAAAAATAAAACAAATATTATAAGAAATAGTTATACATTTATTAATAAATATTAAATTGTTCCTTTAAATTTGTATCAATTTCACAGGTTGGGATCATTGTATTATTAATCAAATAAAATCAGGCTTAGAGAGTAAAAGAGACTTATTTTTTTACAATTTTTATTTGACAAAATATCACATCAAAATGAATGTGTGTTTACTACATGAAAAGATATATGACTTTGTGATTATATAATGTATTGCTGCTTCATATGAACTTGTGTTTGAATGAATTTTTTTAGGTCAAAGCAAAAAAGAAACTGCATTATTACCAAGGACATGAAATGTAAGTAATGAACTACTTGAGTAAATAATAAACAACATATTTCAAGTTAATATCTGAAACATGTCATTACATGTTGCTACTGATTTTCAGAGCCACGTCTGATTACAAGGTGAACGAGGTCCTTAGCCTGCGTGACATTGACAAGCTCTTTGATGAAATTGGTATTTATATTCTTGCCTTTATCTAATTGCTGAAATTGTCATTTCACTGCCACCTTGTCATGCTATTTGTTGTATGACACCTAATTCTTCTTTGTTGTTGTTGTTATTGATAGATGCTGACTCTCATTTGGGATTGCCTCTGCTTTCGCCCTTGCCCAAAAACACTGTAAATGGTGAAAAGAAAAGTGAAAGTTCATCTAGTTCTGAAATGCTGAATGCATTTCAATCATCTAAACAGATTGAAGTGGAACACAAAGAAGTCTCGATCCAAGAAAATGGCATTGAAGAGGATGAACTAATGGATAAAGGTAATATTTACCACATCATGCAGAATTATAAACCTGAATCTGTAGATTTATAATAAATGTTTATTTAAATAGAGGGAAAGCATATACAGCAAACTGTATGATGTAAACCAAGTACTGCATCAAGGAGTTGTTGTTCTTATTTTGAGAATTAATATTATTTTATCATATCATAAATTTATTTTATATTACATGTTTTAACATTATGCTTGTTTTTTTATTACAGTTGCAAGACAAAATGTTAAATTACTGTAAACAACATATCAAAATAATATTATATTGACTTATTGTTTTCATACTCATTGATTTTGCCATTAAAATCACCTATTGCTACTGAAATTGCTACTGAAGTACTTAAATTGATGATTACAACACAATTACTTGCTGCTGATTAAAAAAAGCATCTAAAAAAATGAAATCTTTAAATGTATATTTATATTAGTCAAAAAGTTTAATAGTAACAAACTGAAATGCTATTTTAAAATTGTAAAATGTTAATATAAAATTATACAGTTAACTGTGTTGTAGACCAATTATTAAAAACATTGAACCAATTATTGCAGGTCTAACGGTAATGCTTCTGGGCAACCAGATTTTCTTCTTTTTTTTTAATCATTGTTTAAAATTACTGCACTCAAATTATGTTTGCTGTTTGTTCGAAGTACCTAAAATGAGCCGAAACAGCTAAGTTTTTGGGGGAACAGCTTAAATGTTTTATGATCGATCCACTTAAATTTATAAAAACTAATAAGTTAACTTATTTCCTTCATGTTGTCCAAACACATTAATTGTGTGGAACCCAACATTTTTTTACAGTGTAGTTATTAAGCTTATCATCTTCAATTAATACTTGCTGTTACAACTGATACTTTTTTATTCCTAGAAGAGAGCCCATTTAAAGGAATCGCTCCCATAAAGACATCCAGCCCTATTGTTATGGAAACAAATCGGGATAAAACAGTTGATGGAGTGAGGCCTGTGGCTGATCCGCTTTTCTTTGGAGTTGAGGATGAGGAACCCGTTGGTGGAGACATAAGTGAGGCATCCTGCACACAGCAGTCAGAAGCTGTGAAGGAATCGCTCAATATGTAAGGGTAAAGAGACTGGTAACTGTTATTGTTTGTTTTGTCTTGTTGCCTAACTGTTATTATCTCTGCTTTGAAGTGATAGTGGGTCTCTGGCTTCACCACCGGAAAAGCTTGAGTTTAGGAAAACTACTAATCCAAATGCTGACGCATTATCAAGGTCAGATATTAATATGTAACAACAACATTGTAGCATTCAAGTGTGTTTAATTTGATACCTGTTTTAATGCAGTAAATTCTGAAATAAAATTTTATTTTTCAGCATGAAGTTTGCAGAAAACACTAAAGCACCAGTGCAAGCCACCCAGTCTTCACCTTCAGAAATGATGTAAAGAAAACTAATTTTGTAATGTTGCATCAAAGTTGTTCTTTTTATTAGGATCTGCACATGTCTCATTAAATCCACTTTTTGAATATTAAGGGATGAAGATCCAAGTCAGATTTCTCCTGTTTTGGTTGAGGAGTGTGAAGATAAACTTGAGGCTGAGCAATACCAGAACCAGGTGGCGGAGGATTCAGTCAGAGGACTGTCTTTCCAACACAAGCTTAAAAAGGCTTTGATGCCTAAATCCCCATGGTGAGTTTCAATGTGACATTCTGAGCTTAAACTGCTTGTTATTCATCATTTGGTAGAGCATGCAAAGAGGATTTGCTTTTTCTTGACTGTCAACAACACAACCCTCAAACTTCTGATTGAGGGTTCAAGTAGACATTGTTCATGGGATGCCAGTGAAAATCATAGATTGACATTATGCAAATTTGTTTTACCTTTATCCTAAATATGACACATTTTTCTCCTTGAAGTGCATCCGTCATATATTAAAAGGCAGCTTGTTAGATTTAATAACTAACTTTCATGAGACCTTGAATAACCACAGACACTCAAACTGAATCTTTCTGAAGCAATATTATGGACGTTTTGAATTTCACTGTGCTATAGGAAAAATAATCTGAATGGACAAAATACAAACTCAAAAGAGCTTTAGCCATATATATTTGTGATAATAATGTCATGTTAAAATACCAAGCATAATTATATTTTCATGATGGATAAAAATAAAGCCAAAGTATCTTCCACTCAGTTGTTAACATGTATATGGATTTTTTTGTAGCTTTATCTTATTATTTAACATTAATTGTTTCAGTTCTTTTGAATGGAAGTTCCCCCAAACATAATTTTAAATGAAGTAATCATTGTGGATAAAGTTAATGAGTCTGTTCAATCGATTGTTTCTTTTGGGAGGAAATAAAATCCATTTATCATGCACTTTTTAATTCTTTCAAACTTTGCAGTCTGTTTGCATCATAATCATAATCATAATCGACTATATATAACACACTGTGTGCAAGGGAATATCCTAAGAAAACTTAATGAGGCAGCCATTGTTACTTTAACCCTAACACAGTTTTATTAATAAGTTCCAGGAAACAAGCAGGCGTTTCAGCAGCTCTTCCACCTGCAGATTTAGAGGAGGACTTCATGATCCTGGATGATGAGGCTCCTGTACTTTTTATCATTCCTCGCAAGGCAGATGCTAGCAAGAATAAAAGACCTGTCCCAGCAGACACTACGAAGGAGAATGCTGAGCTACCATCAGCAGATCAGCCCCCACAGAGTGAAGCTCATCCTGCCAGTCGGCATGGGACGGACACTAAAAAAAAACAAGTGCAAGTTGACTCTGCTAAACAAAATCTGAAAGGAAAACGTGGAAAGGCTTCAAAAAAGGCTGCCAAAGACTCAGTGTCTGATGTGGTTGTAGAAGATGGAGCAAATACTGTTACTGAAGCACTGGAGGAAAGGGTCTGTGATCAGGCCTCAACTCAAAATGTACAGGAACACAAAGCAGTGCCAGCAGGTAAGTCACTTTTGTCAAATCTTACATTGGTTATGTAGGATAATGGCGTATACTATAGAGTGAACCTAGGGTATTCTTGGGGTCTTCAATTTCTAAAATAAAATATTAGGTTTAAAAAGTCTTAAATTCATTGAAATATTGTGTTGTAGGTCTTATTTTTCCTATGTCCATGGAAAGCTACCCAATTAGGTCAACACTCACACAATTACTAACATTCAATCTCAATAAATTTTTTAACAAAGGTTTATTTATTAACTTTATTTAGCAATATGCTTTAATTATCTTCCGTACAATAGCATTATTTTAAATGTTTTTTTTTAATGTTTTAACTGGGCCATTAGAAAAAATCTTTAGCGTTTAGCCTGAAGTCTGAAATTTTAGGGATAATGGTCTTAAAAAGTCTTAAATTTGACCTGATGAAACCTATAGAAACCCTAAACCTAAATGTTTTGGAAGGTTAAGAATTTAATTGCATGTGAAAACCAAATAACAGGTTTGGGCACAATAAGTTATTTTTGGGTTGTTTTGAACTGAAGCGTCTTATGGTGACCAAGGTATTAGTTCAATTAAAAATAAATGCTGTAAATGCGTTAATATTTTGAATTCAGCATTACTTTAGAAAATCATGTAAATGTTGTTTACTTTGGTAGTAAAGTAGAATTTTTTGCTGTTACTCAAATATTTCGTGTCACCTTTCTTCTGAAATCTTAAATACTGTCATTCGGTGCTTAAACAATATTTTATGTTTTTTGATAATAAGAAAATTACGATATCTTGTAAAGAATTATTTGATTATTAGAAAATATTTAACTTAAATTTCACATTAAAGGAAACTAACTATCTTTGCTAATACAAGTATTCATTTCTCAAAATAGTAGATGTAGATGTGAAATCTTTCCTGTGACACTTAAACATTTGTACATTTTTTGTACAGTTTGAAAGCACTGTATTAATGCATATTCTTTAACAGTATACTAATCGTTTTTATGTATTCACTATTGCAAAATATATTTAGATATTTTAACCTGTAATTAAATTTAGTAATTTTTTTGTGCAATTATTGCAGGAAAGAGACGTAGAAATAGCAAGCCACCTGAGCCTGCTGAACTTACTGAAAATGGTGAAACCGAAACTCATGGCAGCAAAGAAATCCCAGAGTCTAGAACTACAAAGAAATCCACAAAATCATCTAACCAAGGGAGACAAGGGTCAAAAGCAAAGAAGAAATCCAATAAAGTCAATGTAGCAGATCTTCACACTGCAAACTCAGTGAAATCCAGTAAAAATCGCAAGAACAGCAAAAAGGAGAACAGTGTCTCAAAGACAAAGAAACAAAGTTCTAAACAACAAATAGAGTTGGTGCATCCTTCCTGTGAGGAGCAAGAGCATGAACCTTCACCTGCTATCAGCGAGCAAGAGGAAGAACAAAGAACAGGTCAGTTTTTCTGGCACTGGCTTAATAACGCAGCAATACATTGTTTTCAAGAAATCTGGAAAATCATCTGCCTTCAATTCACTTTGGCTCAAAATTGTGTTATTGAGAGAAAAGAAAATGATAATATAAATTAAATGTAAAGTCACATTAACATAAAGAACATGATATCATTGATGTTTTAACAATGTGTGAGTTACAAACATTGGTAGAGGAAAACTTAGAACAACACTATAGTATTTAATATTTTTGTGAAACCATTTTTTAATTTATTGACTGCATAGCTATATGTTTCTTTTCAAAGATGTGAATTAAACGTGTGCGCAAAACTAGAATACTAATCTTTGGGCATGCAGACATTTTTCAAAATGTATTTTCAAATGTATTCGCATCTTTGTCTTTTTGTCAAGCATTTTTTACACACAATTCACATAAAAATAGGCTAATCGAAACATAGCTACTGATTCAATGATATATTTCTTAAAACAGTAATTTGTATATATACTTGATATATATGATATAACACCCCTAACAATCACAATTGATATTTCAATCAATTTCGTAAAAAAAAAAAAAAACATAAAAAAACAACAACAAAAGATTATATCGGGATCTCTAAATTATAATATTTATATATAATTATATTTTTCCTATTATAATAAGCCTGCTCCCTCTCTCCAACAACAAATTCTGTAATTTTAACAGTTTTCAGAATAAAAAAGAAATGAAACCACAAAAAACAAATGATAAACATAATTTGGTGTGTAAACATGTATTATAAATACCAAACTTAAGTTAAGCTAAGCTGAAAATGGAAAATCTGCTATATTAATACATGTCCAATTTATCACCATTTCAAATGTGCATTACCCTTGCTTGGCATTAAGTGCTTTATATGAGTGGCTTTAGAAAATAATTAGCAGGATATTTTTAATTAATTATAATAACAAAGTAAATGTAAATGCGTTGCTTTAGTTAAAAAGACCTCAAACACTTTCAAGTAATTAGGCATCTCTGAAAACCAATTGTGCTGCTGAAACTATTTATGCGCTGTCTTTTTTCTCTCCCTTGTATGTTATAGTTCTGAATAAACAATCTCCAGTCAAAAAGCAGAAGAGCAAAGAAACAAAAACAGTGGAACCAAAACCAAAGGATCCACCACCAATTTTATCAGACATTTCTTCTGACAGTCCTTTGTGTGTAAAGAGGAAGAGGAATCCTCCAGGACAATGGTGGCTCACCAGCCTAAATGAAAGTACCACAGATCTTCAGCCAAAGCATGTGATGTGTACAACACAAAGACCAAAAGCCAACACAAAAACAGCAACAAAAAAAACACCTGCTGTTGATTCAGATGAAACACCGTCTCTCAGGCCTGCCCAGGAGATTAAAAAGAAACAGAAGAGTCGCAATGTGTCGGACAGTAGTAAAAAGGTGATAGCAGGTGCCAATGGATGTGATGCTGGAGCTGGGAAAAAGACGCCCAAGAAAAAAGGTGGTCAGAGGAAACAAAAACCAACAGCCGCTCCACTGACAACCTCAGGTCAGGAAGAGGGATCTGGTCTGAATGATAATGCTGTGGAAATTAGTCCAGAATGGTGTAGTCCTCGCAGGCAACACAGCGTCCTAGCAGGTAAACTCATTCCTAAACTAATTCCTCATTCCTAAATCCTTAGTTTTTGTTCTTACATGTTTTTCTTGAACAGGTGGGAAGAGAGTGTTTGACTCAGTCTACTCGCGAGACACTGGATCTGCAAAGAAACGGCTTTCATCATCTTTTAGAAGGCCAGAGGTTTCTGAACCAGACAATATTCCACAAAAAAGACAAAGAAAAGCTCCTTCCAATTGGTGGGAGACGCCACAGTCTCAGGAAACAGCCAATGAGCTTCCACCACCATGCAGTCCTCCTCCACAAAAGTCCCAACACAGTCCAAATAAAGTATCAAACACTCCTAAAAAGAAAGGAAATTTAGCAAAATCACAAAAAACAAAGAATCATGCCAAGAACATAAAACGAAAGATCGTCAACACACCAAAATCAATCAAACGGTCTTTAGCCTCAATGAATGCCATTTTTGCTTCTGCAAAAAATGAAAACATTGTCAAAAGTGGACAAAGACGCAGAAAGCTGGGCCGCAGAAACCTCCTTCACTCTCTTGAGGACCAGTCGGATCACTCGAGTGAGACTATGGCCCACACTGATGATCAGATGCAGGGAATGAGCCACATGTCCTTGGGCTTCACCAGTGGTGTTACTGTGGAGCCATCAGCAAACAGAAATAAAACCACTGTCCGAGTTTCCAGTGGTTGTAACCGATTATCTGATGTGTAAGTTCATTTATAAAACAATCAAAATTTGAGGTCATATATTTTTCTTAACTTTCCTCGTAGGAGGGTAAAAATATGCAGATTTTACAGTTTAAGCTGTTGTGCCTCTCCAATGAGTTTGTTTTGTTTGTTTTGAAGTGACATAGATTTCAGAAGTGGGCCATCTTCAATGCTTGAGCTTCAGCAACATGATGAGGATGATGATGATATTGGTGAGTTCCCTTACAATGTCATTTAAGCTTGCAATGTGTCATTTCTCTCCTGCCAAATAAAATAGCAAAAATAGATTTACCATATGCTGTTATTGTGTTTTGCCTTAAACAAATCAAAAGTGTTGTCAAGGAAATCCACCTATAAATCAGCAGTATGGTAAACTTAACTGTTTTTTCCCCTTATGATTTTCAGATTTGCCATCATCTAGAATGACTCATGTGCGACAGACTGCACGGGTGTTGGCACGCTGTGATGTCTGTGGCCCTCCATTGCAGCCTGTTGTGCTAGAAGATGAGGACTGGAACAACCTACACGCGTGGTTCGCTCACCTGTGGCCCCCAGCATCTAAAAGTAATGATAATACAAACACAAATATATTCAGTCTACACACAAGACTATTTCACATATCGGTAGCCATGTTACAGGCAAAGCATTTCACTTTATTTTTATTATGGTCTTCCCTCTCATTAGCTGGGTTTCTATCACTCTGTGTTAATGAACATTTCGAAAAATTGAATGGTGCAAATGACAGAATAAAAAAAAAAAAACTTAATTTGCAAAAATGTTTTTATGCTTGCCTGAGGTTGTTTTTATGCAAATAATGGGAGGTGGAAACACATTTGGCAAATAAACTGTGCTCTCCTTTATGCATGTTGGTTACTATGTTACCAATACTACTGTCAAATTAAACTTCAAACAAGTTTGACCTTTTTATTTATGCTGCTTACATAATTAAAATCAAAATTAACATTTTAGCCTTTTGTTTGTATAGAATTTGGGTCATTTTTTTATTGTCTAAACAGTAGAAACCTTTTAAATTATTAATTAATACACATAATACAGATTTTAATATAGATTTGAACTTCAAAGTAGAAGCTGATGGGAACTAACTTAAATAGGACTTTGAATAGTTTATATAGGACTTATACACTTGAGTGGACAATGTGCTTTCTATAAAAAAAAACATTAGCTTCCTGTCACTTAAATTTTTACTTTCGTTTTTGATTATTATTGATTTAAATCATCTTTTGGAGTAAATGAAGTTCATCTATTGTTTTTTTTTATTGTTTTTTTATTATTATTTTTTTTACTAATTCAGGGAGCTGAACAGAAGAGAAAAACTGATAGCTTGGTCCATAATTCATGGGACTTCAGAACTTATAGCCTTTAATACTACAGTGTACTTGCTCTTATGCATATGTGCAGCTCTTCTATGACTTTTGAAATAACAAAACCATAAGACAGACCACAGAGCAGTACATTAGTGGTAGCTTACCTTCTATGTTAGTGTATGTTGTATGTTTAAATAGTATTAAACAATTGCATTTATAAATAAAACTAAGTACTGTAATGTTGTAATGCAAACGAGAATGAGATAGATATGAGATGCACCAATCTATCACACTATAGGTAATGTGCTGATTGATCTTTTTTTTCAATGAGCACATGAGCTATAGCATTAGAAAGGCAGATATAAAATATTAATGGTATAGATTAAGGCTGCACATGATATCGTTTTAGCTTCGAAATTGCAATGTGTAAATCAGCAAGTCACATCGATGGGATTATAATAACCAGCCACCACAGTTCAGAACGTTATTTGTGGGGTCATCGAAAAGTTTAACCCTAAAAAACATGTAAAAGACATGTGTTTTTGCCATTTCACCTGCGACTATGATTTCAACTTAAACCAAGAGATTACAGTGATATTAGTAATATAAACAAATCAGTATATAAACAAAGGTATATAAACAAAATGTATAGTTTTTTTTTATAATTTATAAAAATATACTGTTAATAATTACATAATATTATTATTATTATTATATTTCTGTACATCAATATCATTAGATTTCACAGAAAACCAATAAATTCAGTTGTATCTTTGTTAAACTTTATTCATCTTTGCTTGTAATTTATTATTTTTTTTGCAGATATTCATTTATTCATTCATTCATTCATTTTCTTTTTCGGCTTGGTCCCTTTATTAATCTGGGGTCGCCACAGTGGAATGAACCACCAATTTATCCAGCATCTGTTTTATGCAGCGGATGCCCTTCCAGCTGCAAACTATAACTGGGAAACACTCATTAACACTCATTCACACACATACACTACGGACAATTTTGCACTCAAACCAGTGACCTTCTTACTGTGAGGTGATTGTGCTACCCACTGCGCCACTATGATGCCCCTTGCAGATACTCGTCTACAAAATAATCCCAATCAATGTAAGGTTATAAATTCTTTCCAAATGGAGTTGTAAGTCATCTTGTGAAATTATATTCATATCACAATACAGTTGAAGTCAGAATTATTAAACCCCCTGAAATATTAGTCTCCTGTTTTTTTTCCCCAATTTCTGTTTAACGAAGAGATTTTTTTCAGCACATTTCTAAACATAATAGTTTACTTTAGCTTTGCCATGAAGACAGTAAATAATGTTTGACTAGATATTTTTCAAGACACTTCTATACAGCTTAAAGTGATATTTAAAGGCTTAACTAGGCTAATTACGTTAACTTGGCAGGTTAGGGTAATTAGCCAAGTTATTGTATAACGATTATTTGTTTTGTAGACTATCGGAAAAAATACAGCTTAAAGGGGCTAGTAATTTTTTTACCTTAAAATATTCTCCAGAAGAGAAAAAGTTATCAGACGTACTGTGAAAATTTCCTTGCTCTGTTTAACATAATTTGGGAAATATTTAAAAAAGGAAAAATAATTCAAAGGGGGTTTAATAATTCTGATTTCAACTGTATATAAAAACTAAATATTGCAATGTCTTTTTCCCAATGTTGTATAGCCCTAGTGTAGATCAATGAAAACACATTAATACTGATTGGAAACAGGGCACAAGTGACAAATATACACTTCAGTCTCAGATATAAGTATATTTGTTTATTAAAATGACTTAAAAGAAATCTATAAAGTAAGTTAGTTCTCTCACTAAATTCATGATAAATTGTCATAAGAATGGGATTCTGTAGTTAGAAAAGCATCTACTTTTTTCCTTGTCATTGCTGTTTATAATGCCATTACTGTCCATCCGCTTAAGGTGTTTGACTTTCTCCACAGTGCTTTAATGTAGAAAATTCTCAGCAGGATTCAAATGCACCACACAGATAATTGGTCCATGCTGTGAGGTTTGGTTGCAAAGCGCATTTAACGCTTATCACATAAAAGCCCAGGACGTGAGATGAAGACACAAGCACATTGGGGGCAGTTGTTTGCATCAGGCATAATGTGCTTTGGCGGCCTGAGATTTATCTTTTTTTGTGTAGAAAAAGAAAAATTGCTATCCTGTAACCTATCCTTCATTCATATAGCTTGTTCATGCGCTGTTTTTCATTCTAGATGGACAAGTTATTAGTCCTGATGACTTCCACTGGCACTCCCATGGAGGCAGAGCAATGGGTCACATGGTTGACCTCCAGAGCCGGTCTTTCTCTCACGGAAAGATTCTGTTGGGGTCTTTCATGAAGAAACCTCCGCAGGTGGACCTTGATACGATTTCGGTGAGTAGAAAGCATCATTTTTAAAAGAGTTTAACACAAACAATTGGCCTGTTGACCCGAATCTGCTAGAATGACTACAAATGCAGTATTATACACATGTACCCAACGCATATACATGCATAAATAATAATTTAGTAAATTAAAACTAAGACTAAAACTTGTGGTCAAAAATATTTCTGTTAACTGAAACTGATATAAAATTATAATTAGCAAAAAAGAAACATTTTGGGACTAAATAAGCGCCCATTCTGTCTATGTTTATGTAAAAAAATATTTTCTGTATAAACATAAAACATTTGTTTTATTTTTTTCTTCATCTGCCAGAAAAACGTAAAGTAGGCATGTTTTGTTATATTGAGTTTCAGATGTTATTATTTAAATCATGCATTTTCATTTTACTTTACTTTACTAGTTGTTTTGGTTCAGTGTCTGTTCAACCTATTTTTTATTTTTTATTGCTTGGAGGTTTGCACAATACTTAAAGTAAACTGTGCAAACACTTTGCTTTGATCTAAAACTTTTAATTTAACATTTATTACTTAAAACAAAAATTTTAATTAAATACATGAAACTAAATTGAAATTTATTCTTGAAGCAAAAATTAAACTAAAATGTTTAATGGTGTTGACTTAAATGCTAAACTATAATAACTTATCAAAATTAATTAAGATGGCAAAAACATTGATAAAAAGTTGAGCAGCATAAGCACAGGCGATATATTATAATTGATTTAATAATTATTATTTTATGTAATTACATTTATATAGCCCTTCTCTAGACACTCAAAGCGCTTTACACATTGGTAGGGAATCTCCTCATCCACCACTAGTGTGCAGCATCCACCTGGATGATGCGACAGCAGCCATATTGTGCCAAACCACACACCAGCTGATTTGGTGTCGAAGCCAATTATGTGGGGATGGTTAGGAGGCCATGATGGACAGAATTTGGCCAGGATGCCGAGGTTAAATCCCTACTTTTTTTTTCTTTTCTTTTGAAGAACATCCTGGGATTTTTTTACGGTTTAATGTCTCATCCGAACAACAGCGCTCACTGAGCAGTATGAGTCCCCTTCACTATACTGGGCCATTAGGACCCACACAGACCGCAGGTTGAGTGCCCCCTGCTGGCCTCACTAATACCACTTCCGGCAGTAACCTAGCTTTCCCATGTGGTCTCCCATCCAAGCCCTGCTTAGCCTCAGTGGGCGACCATGTGAGAGTTGCAGAGAGTTAGCTGCTAGCTAACAATTGTCACAGAAATTGTTGCGATAAGCAATTTTATTGTCATTTTTAAATCATTTTATGCCACTGATTATATAATGATTATATAACAGCATAAAAATGCAAATAGCCATAAACACTTCAAAATACTTAGCATTCTTAAAATTATTTAAATTCTATGATTTGATGTTAAAAAGGTAAGCGTCCTATTTTATATACTATTAAATGCCCTATTAGGTAAATGTTCCATTATAAACTTTGACACCGGTGAGGTAGAATGTAAATGTCAACGTAAAAAGGGCTTTAATGTTATTTGTGAATTTGTAAATATATTTTGCAATGGCAAAAAAAGATTGCGGTCATCTAAAAGAATTGCACAGTAAGTCAATATATTGATTATTGTGGCAGGCCTAATGACAATACGTTTCACTATCCTTTTCTGCTTGTATGTTTTTTTTTCATCATCCCATCAAATGTATTTCTGTCATTCTGTATAATTGTGTGTGCATTATATGACAACAGTATTTTATCTTATGTGCTTCTCTTTACAAAGGTGTTCAGCGTTATCTCAAGTTGTGTGCGTGTTGATATTGAAGGTGTGAAGTCAGTCTTCAATTCTGGACAGGTGTTTATGATACCCTCTGGTGAGTGAAGACTTGAGTCTGATTAAACCTAATCAGTTTTTATTTATTGCAAAATAGTAATATCTTATTTGTTTATTTATTTATTTATTTTTACAGGACAAATGTATTGCATCCACAACCTCTGTCAGGAACCAGCAGTGCTGATTTACCACAGGACACAGTCTGATGATACATAGAGTGGATGGACGCAATGTGACTTCAATTTCTTGCAAATATTCAGTAGTAACATTTAAAAAAAAGGTAAAATTGTAGATGATTTGTTTTTTCAAATCATACAAAAAATTGCCTGGGAAAGCTCATAAATAGTATTTTTTTGTTGTGTAAATAGCTTAAAGAAAATTTCATCCTTGGAAAAAAGATTTTATGACGCTATGTAAAAAGCTTTTCAAATCTGTGGTCTTATTAATATTTGTGTACATTTCTGTCTTTATTGACCCCCTTGTCTCCTCACCGAGAATGAAACTCTTTATGTTTTTCCACAACAAATTGGATGGCTTGTCAGCAGGGGTCAGTAGATCCTTTTCTATACTCTATTATTGCGCTTGTCCAACTTTATCTAGTTTTTATAGTCCTATGTAGTGCTGTTTATTTGAGGTAAATGTGGAAACATAAAATTTCTTCTTTAGTTTTTTTTTTTAAATAACATTCCTCTGCATTTGTAATTGTAATATTGATGTGAAATCTTTTTCTACCATTTTGGGAATGTATTTATGCATAGATCTGTAAGAGTTTTTGAGTTATGCCGTTTAAAGCTTGCATTTTCATTTACATCATCAGTTTTTTTTTCTTTTTTTAAGCTTTATAAGCATATATAAATGTTTTTGTGAACTAAGCAAAATACCAAGAGATGATACATTTCCATTTTTGCTGGAATTACAGACTTTGATCTTCATCTCTGTCACTGTACCAAAATTTAAAATAAGTGTGACATTTGCTTCTGCACTGCATTTTTTCCTGGTCACTTACTCTGAACCCTTTTTGTGAAGACCTGGGGACCTTTTAGCGTTTAATTATGCAATATGCTTTTAACCTCAGACATGCAGTGGAAACGCAAGATGAAAAATATGAGACGAAATACCTTAAAATGGCTTTTCATAGCAAATCATAATACTTTAAACAAGTTTATCCTTCTACCATATAAAGCACTGCAGAAATATTTGACACAAGTGTGATACTGATAAAGTCTTTTTGTTTATAAAAAATAATGTATTATTCTTGCCTTAACAAGCCATATGGTTATTGTTAAGATACCTCTATCCTACTGAGGTTCAAATCCACACAAAAGTCTTATGCTAAAAAATTATATTCTGGATTAGTTTGTCCAGTCGCACCTTTCGCAAGGGCTGGAAATGTTTCATTTAAGCATTAGGAAGTCTGACTGTGTTACAATGTAATCACAGTGAATTCCTCAGCAGAAATGTGAAAAAGTCGACAATTTACCATCTCTCACTTGGAATCGAGCTGAAATAACAATAGCTATGAGCATCAATAATTCATTCGCTTTATCGCGCAAACCCACCTGTGGATTCAGGCATTTGGATTTTAGAACACAATCTGTTTAGAGGAATGAGTAAAAATCTGAAGAAGAAACATCAGTGAGCTGATGGATGACTACTAGTCACCACAGATATTTTAAACCAAGCCTTCTTAAATAATTAGCCCGATTTAAATGGATAGTTCACGAAAAGAATTTAAAGTCTTTCATCATTTACTCATCATCCACATGTTCCAAACCTGTCTGAGTTTATTTCTTCTGTTGAACATTGACATATAATATATCATTTACAGAAAGCTGAAAACCTGTAATCATTGATTTCAATGGTGTTTTTTTTTATACTATTGATGTCAGTATATTTCAGGTTTTCAGCTTTCTTCAAAATATCTTTATAACCACTTGAGTGTGAATAATTTTAGGTCATCCATCCCTTTAATACCATAAATTTGTTACCTTTATGTTGATGAACATTTCTGTATACATCTGTATCAATGTAAAGGTTATGCGAGTCGATAGCTGATGTCCAAAATGTTGTTTAGAATATAATTGGACTGGGGTTTTTTTGGGGGGAGCCTTTTGGGTTGGTATTTTCTCAAAGGATTCACAGTGTAAAATTAATTCATGTTCTGAAGGACTCTGAAAATCAATCCAACACAACCATCTATGGGCTGAAAGGGGAAATGAACTCAAAGCTTGTGAGTTTTCAGTAGCTTCTTAAGCTTGTGGAGACTCTGAGCTTAATGCATTAAAACACAGCAGCCCTTTCCTCGCTTGGTAACATTGATTACTGTGCTCTCACATTTGTGGTGCTAAGTGAATCTGAGTGCAGATGGATGAAGGACGTGGTTCAGGGTAGAAAGAAGCTCTAAAAGGGTACGTAAACTCTGGGGGTGAATTATAAATGTGGAGAAGGACAAATCACTGTTCCTCGCAGAACGTTACTGAAAAAAAACTTTAAACTTCGACATGCTAAATCCAGACATATGGAGAAAGGGGTTTGATGTAGGTTTTTCATAATATGGTCTAATGTTCAGCATTATGCTTTCACCCAAAAGCTGAAAACTAAAATAGATCAAATCCAGTGATCAGTTAACAACCTGTCAACTGAGATACATTTATCTTTCAATTCAGAAGGCAGCATCCATCTTTGCTTATGCTATACAACAAATTGTCTCAAGATCGAGTGACAGAGGCTGTTATGTTGTCTTTACCTAATCTTTTCAAAAAGTTGAACCCTTCAGGGTGAGAGCCTTGAAGGGCATAGGGAACCTGCCACTTGGAATGGACTTTTTGCATCACAAAGTAAACATGCAGATAGAATTATGGCAGTGTGTCCATCTCTTTTACCCTTACATCTTAACTCCCCCTCCCACAAAAGGTTCTTTAAAAGGACAGAATTTGAGCCTTAAATGTGGCAGCCATGATTGTTCTTTTCAGAATTTCCTTTTAGATATGCATTTCTTCCATTTGAAATGCACCGACTGCATTCAAAAACTCATGTTTATTTGTTGCCTTTTTTTTGTACTTTATTCGTTTGACGGCAGTTTTGCAGACTCATAAAACTGGACTTTTTTAGGAAAATGCCCCAGTAAAAATGGCTAGTGTCTCAGTAAATGCATTTAGTTACAGTTTTTCTTCATATGCAAGTGTATTAAATAAGAGTGGTCATCCTAGATTAAAGCTGTTTCCAAAGAAATGTATTGAGATTAATTAAAGACTTGATATCTTTGTTTGGCATGGAGCATGTAAAGAAACAGGGAAACACAGCTCAGACAAGTCAGACAAGGATTATTTATGCATTGTAAATTCCTTATAAATGACACTTAAAGGCTGTTATATTCTTAACAGAAGAAGGAAATGACAAAAGAACAACAGTGATTCAGTACAAGAAAATTTATTTTAAGACACACAAATGAAACGGCGCAACTGCATAAAATGAAAAATAAATCTTTGCAGTCCTATGTAAGAATAAAATGAATGTGCAGTTTACGCTGCTGAATAAGTGTCAAAATACATGTTTTGAACATATAACAAATTTGATAAAACAACAGCAATAGCCTATAATTAAAAATATAACATTATGATAAAACCTTTCAGTGTTGAAATCAAGTTGACTTTATGGTAATGAGCTATGACACGGTTCTGCGGCAAGCAATCAGAATGAAGGAAGTCAACCGCTTGAGAGGAGTCCAGAGAACACAGATCTGTGAACTTTGGTTCCGACCACAGTTGTTCCCAAGGGTTTAATTGTTACGGTCGCAGGATTTTCAATTATTTACAATGTTTTCTTACAGGAACATGCATTAAATAAGTTACTAGCGAGTTACTGATGTGCATTAATGTTATATATATTTATCTTTAAAAACGCAGGAATCTCATACGACAATACAAAACAGTATTGCTGCTTCAGGATATTTCAGACATATGGAGATACTGGATAATAAAGTGGAGTAAAGCCACACCACATGCAACTTGATCTTCCATTGTTAAATGAATTTGATAAAAAAAGTGTGCAACATTTTCACGCTAGAAAGCATGTTTTATGCAGGAATGTTACTGATATGCTGCAATGGCCCCTTTAAATACGAGATCAATGTAGCGATTTTTGACGGTCTAGCCGCCGGAGCTGAAGGCAGACAGCGTTGTCGCCAGGGCGGCCAGAGCGACCTTGGATGCTCTCGCCGCTTTCGGTATGAACGTATGGTTTGAATATTGCGCCGGCGCGGTGGCGTTGCTGTAGTTACCATAGTGCGTTCTATAAAAGAATGTGTTCGAAAAGTTCCGATGATGAAGAGAAGCTGCAGTAAGTGTCTGACCATCGCTGACATTAGAGGTATGTAAAAAGATAAAGTCTAGATCGGATACGCGGCTGGCCGGAAGTGCGATATGCACAACAATTATTCTACCATTTTTTATGACACTGTATAACAATAATTAATATTTTTACAGTACTGTGACGGTTGAATTTGGGGTGGGGGTTGGCGTTAAAAAATTACAATTTGTTGGCAATTTATTAGATAACAAATAATACTCAGTACAACTACTGTTTATACAGTACTTTTATGGTTGGGGTGGGGGTAGATGTTAATAAAATACAATAACTGGGAAATTTAATAAATAATATAAATAATTTGTTAACTTCCGACCGCATCCATATCCGATCTAGCAACAACGATTATTATATATGGTTGTTTCTGCATGCTTCAGGAAACTAAAGATTTTAGTATTTCTCTCTGTCATATGGTTTCAGATTATGATTTTAGTTTTTCCACATATTTTTTTTGGTTAGACTGTAGAATGTAAAGTTAATGTTTGTTGGACAGAGATTGCTATATTGTTGACTTTTCAATTTTAGGGTTAGGGTTAGGGTTAGTTGAATATATATTTTTATTCTAGATTGTGTATTGTTACCTTTTTTAGTAGCCTATTTATAATCGCAGAATGCCGTTTGTTATGTTGTCAGGTTGGTAGACCAATAGATACATTACTTTTGTTTGTATGCTTTATTTGTATATTGCTAACTTGTTTAACATTTGCAGATTGTTATTTGCTATATCGTAGAATAAATTGATCTGCTATAATGTATTTGTACACTGTCAGCTTTAACACATTGCATATTACTGTACGTGTATTGGTGGATGGATTGTCTGGCTGTTGTATTATGTATTTGTAGTTTATGCTGTTGACCTGTTCAACGTTTGTAGCTTTTTATTGTTATTTATTCTATTTACAGTTTTACTAATTATTGTAACACATTTATGTTAAGTTTATACATTTAAGTTTATAGATTGACATCCTGTGGAGTATTATTTATAGCTGTAAAATATTATTTGTTAGTGTTAGAAGAGAACCAGACTGGTGACAATGGTAGATAAAACGTCCAAGAAACGGTAATAAGATTATTTAATGAGTTGATATCTTTCTATTGTATTTTGCAGATTGGAATGGACCACATGGAGAAAAAAGGGAATCACACACCTCTGCAATGATTAGAAATTGATGGTCAGGAATTTCTTTTTTTAAATCCTTCCAAGATGAAACAGATGGTGGTTGGTATAGATAGTTAGATAGGCCTGGTCTGTGTCAGGTTTTTCAGGTAAGGGAGAAAGAGAAGGCAGAGGAGTGAGACTCACAAGACCAACGATAGACATTTATCTGCAACAGAGCAGGTAGGGTACTGTTGGTGCTGTCTTTGTCTTTTGCAGGTGAGAGTAGAGCAGAAGAAGGAGACTCACAAGAGGAATGGTGGAGATGTACTTGAAGACCTGGAGCTCAGCAAACAGGTAGAACTGCTTGAACATACTGAACAATGGAGTTAGTTTCCAAAGAAATGTATTGAGATTGATTAAAGACTTGATATTTTTCTCTTTGGCAGATTGGCATGGAGCATGTGGAGAAACAGGGAAACACTTCATTAATGAGAAGTACTGTACATCATATTTTGAAATTCAGGAATTATAAGAAACTGTTGGTCAGGTGTCACCTATCAACAGCAGATGTCCTTCCAAGAGGAAGAGGAAGGGGATGGAGGTGGGCTTAGATAGTTAGATAGATGTTTTGTCTTTGGCAGGTGTTTCTTTTTCAGGTATTGGACACACAACGTGTAAAAGAAGGAAACCCACAAGAGCATTGGTGGAGATTTATCTGAAGAACACTGAAGAACATTTTGTTTATTACTGAAGATCAGCCAGCAAGTAGAGCTCTGTTAGCCTTGTTTTGTCTTTTGCAGATTAGACTGGGGCATGTGGAAAAATAGGAATCACACCTCAGCAATGACTAGAAACTGATGGTCAGATTAGATATTTCCAGGGTGGATGAATAAATAGATGCCCTTGCAAGAGGAAAGGGGGTGGTGGTGGGCTTAGATATATGTCTTGTCTGTGACTGGTGTTTCTTATTCAGATAATGGACACACAACATGCAGAAGAAGGAAACTCATAAGAGCATCAGAGGAGATTTATTTGGAGAACATTTTGTTTATTGCTGAAGATCAGCCAGCAAGTAGAGCTCTGTTAGCCTTGTTTTTGTCTTTTGGATATTAGGCTGGGGCATGTGGAGAAATGGGAATCACACCTCAGCAATGACTGGAAACTGATGGTCAGATTAGGTATTTCCTGGATGGATGGATGGATGTATGGATAAATAGATGTCCTTCCAAGACGAAGGGGGTGGTGGTGGGCTTAGATAGATAGATATCTTGTCTGTGTCAGGTGTTTTTTTTAGGTAATGGACACACAACATGCAAAAGAAGGAAACTCATAAGAGCATCAGAGGAGATTTATTTGAAGAACACTGGAGAATAGCTTGTGCATTGCTGGAGCTCAACAAACATGTAGATTTCTGTTAGTCTTGGTTTGTCTTTTACGGACTGCAGTGCAGCATGTGGAGAAAAATAGGAATCACACACCTCAGCAATTCCTAGAAACTGATGATGAGGAATATCCTTCAAAGGCACATGGATGGGTGCATAGATGGATGTTCTTCCAAGAAGAAGGGGGTAGTGGTGGGTATAGATTGTTAGATAGATGTCTTCTCTGTGGCAGTTATTTAAATTGTAGATAATGGAACCACAGCGGGCAGAAGATGTAGAAGAACACTGGAGATTATTTTGTTTATTGCTGAAGATCAGCCAGCATGTAGAGCTCTGTTAGTCTTGTTTTTGTATTTTGCAGATTGGGCTGGGGCATGTGGAGAAATGGGAATCACACCTCAGCAGTGACTGAAAACTTATGCTCAGGTTAGGTATTTCCTGGATAGATAGATAGATAAATAGATGTCCTTCCAAAAGGAAGGGAGTGGTGGTGGGTTAGATAGATAGATGTCTTGTCTGTGGCAGGTAGGCATAGGCCGGTATAAGATTGTGACGGTATGATAACCTTGGATAAAAATTTCACGATATCACGTTATTGTGCTCACTGCTCTAAAATATATTATTTTTAAATGTCTGGGTAAAAAACTACAACTTTTTTACCTTTGAAAACAATATGTTTTATTTTTTGAAAGATTTAAAATATTTTGCGGCAGTAAACATGTCAGCTAAATAATCAAAATGAAACATTGACTTCTGCTGTCTTGATTTGTTTCAAAAACACAGATTTCTTTACAATTTAAAATGGCATCTTTGGATATTTTTTCTGCTGGAGATATTGTTGTCCTAAAAAAAGGAAATAAAAAATCTTACACATACCTTAAGGAATGGTATTACAGAAAAGTTTGGCGGTTTTAAAACCTTGACTTTTCCAAACCGTGGTATACCTTGAAAATGGTTATCGTCCCATGCCTAGTGACAGGAGCTTCTTTTTCAAGTAATAGACACACAACATCCAGAGGTAGGCAACTAATAAGAGCGTTGGAGGAGATTTATCTGATAAACACTGGAGAACATTTGAAGATCAGCCAGCATGTAGAACTCTGTTAGCCTTGTTTTTGTCTTTTGGAGATTAGGCTGGGGCATGTGGAGAAATGGGAATCACACCTCAGCAATGACTGAAAACTGATGGTCAGATTAGGTATATCCTGGATAGATGGATGTATCGATAAATAGATGTCCTTCCAAGAGGAACGGGGTGGTGGTGGGCTTAGATGGATAGATAGATGTCTTGTCTTTGGCAGGCGTTTTTTTTTTTCAGGTAATGGACACACAACATTCAAAAGAAGGAAACTAACAAGAGCATTGGTGGACATTTAGGAAAAGGACACTGGAGAACATCCTGGTTATGAACATAACCTACGTTCCCCGAGGACGGGAACGGAGATGTGTGTCTACCGACACTTGGGAGTTCGCTAGACAACCAATCACTCTGAAGAGTTAGAACACTGGCCAATGAATGCCTATGAGTTGGCAGAGCTCAGCTCCGCAGGTGCTGATGATTAATCATTAGTAGAGTATATAACAATGCACACGAAGCAAGCCGCTAGACTTTTGCAGCTGAAGAGTCAAACACTCAGCTATCAGCTGGAGACCTAGCTGCTGTGGTAACGGAGACACATGATTACGTTCACATCTTCGGGGAACATGAGTTACATTCGTAACCGGGACGTCCCCTTCAGTGGCAACTATGATGTGTGTCTACTGACACTTGGGAGTGTCTATAAAAAACACCACAGCAGCTGAGCTCGTCACACCCCTGATGTGAAGTTTGTCAAGCACCGCGTGAGTGCACAAGTATCACCAAGGGCGTAACCTTCCAACGTCCCCTAGGCCCTTTAATTACCAGAATATGGGAATAATTTAGAAATCAGGGGTCGTAAATATGCTTTTTACCTAGCAAACTGTAGTCTAGGCATTTTAAAGATACGACAGTATGTTGGGAAACCATGCCAGTCCTGATGGGGAAGGATGCTGTGGAGGCCACCTGCTACCCAAGAGGAGACTAGATGACAATGTGAACATATAGGCTAGCCATATTCAGGGGGAGCGCTACATATGATAAGGTGGTTAGCTGATCCCCAGAATGCGGGTAGACCATGTGGGTGTACCAGACATTGTACTGGACCAGCCACCTGGCCAGGTCAGGTTCTGGGGGCCTCAAAAAAACGTTCTAGAGTTTGACAGATGGGGAACTCGCTAAGCAGGGCACAATAAGCGGACGGAGCTCTGTGTTATGGAGCATGGCACAGCAAGCGTATTTGACACAGAGTTCAGTTTCCTCCTGATTAGCCGGGGTTACCCAGCAATTAGGAGGAAAGGGCTCCACCCAAAGTTTATAAAATCTCGTGAATGTGTTAGGTGTCACCCAGCCTGGAGCTTTACAAATTTCTGTAAGTTTGGCGCTTGGACAGATTTTTTAAGGATACTGAGTGGCTCAAACGGATCTCTCTGCAGACCCACTATAACTAAAGAGATCCCAAGAGGGCATGAGAGGAGGGTGGGATGGATTTGGATGATTAGGTTATGCTTCCTGAGCATGCTGCCATCCACTACATCATGGTGAGCAGAGATGGCTACAACATTGACCTTCAGTGTGCAGGGTGACAGCCTACACTCCAGCTTATCCTGAAGGAATGAAAACACAACAATAATCTGGCAAATCCAGGGATCTTCTTGGCAAGAAGTACACCACTCAGCTCTAGCCTGAGTGATGATGTTAATCACTGATACCGGTAGGTCACCTAAGTCTACTGAGCTCCTTCAATGGACTACACGTAGAGGTTCCAGAGATCTGGTCGTGGGTGCCAGAGGGTGCCACATTCCTGAGAAAGGAGGTCCTTCCTCAGGGGAAAACGCCTGGGAGGGGCCATTGCGAGGTGTGTGAGTTTGGAAACCCAGGTCTGGTTGGGCCAGAAAGCTGCAACTATCAAGACCTGCTCCTCATCCTCCCTGACCTTGCACAGAGCCTGTACGAGTATGCTCACCAGGGGAAACGCATATTTGTTCATGCCCAAGGGCCAGCTGTGGGCCAGTGCATCCATGCCGAGAGGGAGCTCAGTAAGGGAATAAAACAACTGACAATGGGCATTTTAGGGAGAAGCAGAAGGTCAACCTCAACCTGAGATGTCAGCTGCCGTTAGAGCGCATCGGCTTTATGGTTGAGCTCATTCAGGATGTGAATGGGATGCAGCGATTTCAACCATGAGCCAAGACATGCAGCTGGAGTGTATATCACCCATATGGTTGATATATGCTACTGTTGCCTTGCTGTTCATCCGGTAAAAATCGGCAAAGAGTGAAAAAACACTGCCAACAGACAAATGATATGCCAGTGCAGTCAGGGTGCAGTCCATGAACCCGCAGCCTGCAAGCTCATTGCACACGGCCCCCCCCCAGCGTATGCTGGAAGCATCCATTGAGATGACAACATGCCTGGACACTTGTTCTAAGGGTACCCTGGCCCATAGATAGGCGAGGTCTGGTAATGAAGCCAGCACTGAGGGGTCTCATTTGAAGCAAGCCGTGCTGGATGATAATGGCTGCGGATGCCAAATACCCCAGGACCTCTGAAAAATTTTCAACGAGAGCACTGTGTTCCTGTCAAGTAGTCTCAGTACTCTTCTGTGTGGCACGCCGCCATGGAGCCGACGCTTGACCTGAAGCCCAACTGGTCGAGGTGCCAGAGCACCATGTCCCTGTGCGTAATCAATTATTTTCTTAATTAATTTATTTCACTATAAGGGACCGTTTTTAATCAACATTCCTCAAGTACGTTAATGTGCCCAAATTTGCCAAGAGAAGTTTTTCTAAGTGGAATAATGCAATCAGCTCTAGCTGCACTCCTAGTTACTCTGTTTTCTACGGACTTAAATTTTAAAAAGTCAGATAGAGGGGGAGGGGCTATACCATGCATAATCTAGTAAGCTACACAACCATTTTTAAACTTAAAGATGTTATATATTGGTCTTAGATTGATCTTAACCCACCACTATTTTTGGGCATGTTGAAGTACGGGCTACAAAACCCGCTCTTCGTCTTGGTTGGAGGGACGGGCTTAGTTGCATCCTTCGCTAGGAGGTCAGGGCTCGGTTGCACTCCTGGAGAGAGAGAAAACTGCTCTTTTATTGAAAATTTGGTTGCAGCCGGCCTGGAGGCCAGCAGTGAGATGTTTTTTTTGTTGTTGATGTTAGTCCCCGGCCTTCCACCAGGTTAAGAGCAGCTCCCCTCTTCTCCGGGTGGTTTCAGGGACGCTTCGTGGTCCCCTTACCAGAATTATCGAGGCCCTGAGGAAGGGGTGTCTCCAGCCTTTGGGGGGCGTTGCGCTGCCGCTTAGCCAGTGGAGTGGACTGTGGAGGGGGAGCAGGTCTTTGTGCCACAGGTGGACGCCCTCTGCAGTGGGGGGATGTGGATAGGGTGGCTGGGAGAGCAGTTTTTCGACACCAGGTCCAGGTCCAAGACCTCCGGAAGGTGGGAGCGGTTTTGGACTGTCATCAGAACATGTGAGCCCACCCTTCCACCTTACTTCAATGTGACCATTGTCTGCACCCTATAGTGTCCTTCAGAGACAGTGTTTATTCTTACAGAAGGAATTGTATAGATATGTCCAACAACTTAGGCAACCAACATGCTACTTTACTACTTGGACAATGTTTAGCCAGAAGAATTTGTACGCAAAGGTACCTCACAAAACTGATTTCAGGAAGACGTCTCATACATGTGTAATGATCTGCGGCAGCAGCAAGGAAATGAAGTATATATCAATCAATATGTATAAATTCACATCCTGTATACTAATTAAATATCAATCTGAGCATTTTATGCGTGCAGTATGTATCTTTTACTGCCGGTGATACTCCACAATTCTGTGCATTACGTTCTGAAGGGCTGATGGCTGCACCCCCCTAATCCTTGATGAAGATGAATAGTGTAAGGGACCAACAAACTGATTACTGATTAAACTTCACTTGCTCCATCACTCTTTGCAAAATGCTTCATTGTGAAAGACCCTTTGAAGTGGTCAGGATTGAGCACTTTGGTTTGGGATGACCCTTTGAAATGGTGGCTATGATTGCTCTCACCCTGAAGTGCCCTTGAGAAACAGCTTTATCCTTTTGCAAGGTAGCAGAAGGCTGTGCTCGAAATCTTATACAGTTGACTTATCCAGACAATGACATTGCCTGAAGAGTTTTTGTACAAAGGCTTCTAATACATGTCTAATGATCTGTGGAGGCAAGAATCTAACAAGGTCCGAATCCAATCCATAAAGACAATTTAAATTGGTCAGTTTTGAGAATTTTGATAGGAAATGATCCTTCAAGATGTCTTGATTATTCTGTCCCAAAGTTGACCATAGGAGGTGGATTGTTGGCAGTGCAGGGCCACATCTGAAAATTTAGACCTGTTGCCTTAAAACTTGGGGGCGTGATTCTGCCTGCAGCCTTTACGCACAGATACCTCTTCCACTGAGCAGTATAGTTCAATACTGTACAGTAGAGAAGTTTTGATATAGGTCACCCTGATCAGGCTTGCATTTCCACTGCTAATAAAGCAATAATCTTGGTAGGCAAACGTACTCCTCTTCTCTTCATACTTTTTGGCATGTGATTTTTACAAGAAGATGTCAAACTTTGTTTGAGCATGGCTGCTGTGCTCTGTCATTGAACTACATTGAATTCAGCTTTGTATTTAAAAACGGCACTTCCTGTAGTGTTGTTCCCTTAGTTTGTAGCACGCGCTGGTGATCACTCTCTATAAACTAAAAAAGTCCAGCAGCGTGTCTATCACCAACATTTTGGTACTTTAGTGTTGTGCTAGGTACCATTAGGAAAGAGTGCCAAAAAGTGGTATGGTACATGGTTCACTATTTTGGAACCTTTGACAGTAAAAATTTGGTACTTTACCGAATCGTGCCATCCAGTGGGAATGGGTTTAAAAGCACTGCACACAATTTCAGCAAAGGTAGAAAGGCAACAGGTCACATCTAACTCTATTGATTGTTTCACATCTTTTCTTAGGACCAGGACAGTTCAAGCTGATGGTTGGTTGTTGGGCTTTGTCAGTCCGTTGATCAGGCTTGTTGGTTTGGTGTGCTCCACATGTCGGCTCTCGTTAGATGAACGTCGAAGCTCATTGGTCTTGTTTAGCATGTTAAATCGACATCAAACACTCTGCTGAAGAGATCGTTTTTACTGGTTGTTCAGCAATGAATCAGAGTACGAGTTTGACGTTAAGTGTCAAATGACGTAGCAAGTAAACCAATTAAATGCTGCTTTGTTTACAATTTGTCTGTGTGCATTGGAATTTTAGATTCACTTTCTGAAACAAGAAAACAGATACTGCTTCCCATAGTGTGGATAGACACATCCTCTTGCGCAGAATGCAGCTCTTGTTTCAGACATGATCCAATGCGAAATGACAAGACAGTTGGGTTTTGTTGGTGCTAGTTGCAGTATACATTTAGAGGTATACATTTATATTCTGCAGCCTGTGATATCCTATAATCTTATGCATTTAATTTAGTGACAGAGTTCCATCCTGAAGAGCATTTGTTTTATATACGTAAATACCTTTAAAAGGAATCACCCTCCAGATTGAGACCTTAAGACTGGAAGAACGCCCAGTAGTCTAAAAAAATTCAGCATCATAGAGTCAAAAATTAAACACATGCACAAAGAATTATGAATTATGAAGAGCAAAATGTGTCCATTAATTGTACCAAAGGGCTCTTTAAATTGGACAGGCTTAAGCCCTTTGATTTGGAACAACCCTTCAGCACGGTGGCCATGTTTGCTCTCACTGGATTTATTCTGTTGAAAGGTGACCGCATCTGAAGCTTTGGCTGATGACTTGATGCCTTCTTATTCTCACAATGTCTTTGCCGAATGAGTTTACTTATTTTGGACAGACACCTTGATCTTCTTTGACTATAGAAATGCAACAAAACACATCTAAATTCAATGACCTTTTTTTTTTTGCCTTACGTGTAATTTCTAGCAAGACAGTATCAAAAATCAGTTACATAATTCGAACAGAGCTTTTATGTTGATTCAGTGGTGTCCATTCCTGGTAGGGCCACTGTCCTGTAAATTGTAGCTCTATCCAGCTTTAATACACTTGCCTAGAAGTTTCTAGTGAGTCTGAAGAGCTTGATTAATTGCTGTTTAATTAGGAAGCAGCAAAGATCTGCAGTACAGTGGCCCTCCAGGAACAAATTGGGCAAATGAGTCACTAGGAAGTCATTCTTAATGATATGTAAATGAGAACACATTTCTCACATACTTTTTTTTTTCTTTCATTTTTCTCATTAGAACTGAACCTACTAAGGTGCTAGAGTCACAGTATATGATAATTTTATAAACAACAGCATTCTGGCACATAAACGTTATCAAAGGATATCCAGAGAAAATAATGTAATTTCCCTCCATTGTTGAACATTTTCTCTAAACTTGTTCGCTTGGTGCCGCACACATCTGTTCATTTCAAGTAAACCCATTAAAATCAAATAAGCTAAACAATGCATCTCTTTTACAAAAGCGGTCACTTAGAACTTGATGGCAGACTTGGCAGTGTCGAACAAATCAAGGAAATTCCGAATGTCAGACACTTAGGAAGACTAATCTGTTATGCAGATGAACACTGATTCCTTTTATCTACTCTGCACTCGGCGCTGCAGCTTATTTTCTTGTGGGAAAATCCATTTGTAGCAGTTTTGCTTGTTTAAATGGTACCTTTGGAGTTCCATTCAATCCATTTACATATTTTTTAGCATCAACTCGTCCCTCAATAGCCGCGTTTCCACTATCGCGCCTAAAGCGAGCGAGCCAGGGCGAGCCAAGGCCAGTCGCATTTCCACTATCACTTCCGGGGCGTAATCGGGCCAAAGCGGGGCTTCCTTGGGGCCAGCGTCCGGCCTTTTTCGGCCCGCCGAATACCTTGGGCCAAGGAGGGCCAACTGGGGCTTCGGGGCAGGGTTACGTACAAAGGCGGAGTTTTCCTGTCAGGTAAAGAGGAGACAAGATGCTTTCTTCCCTTACATTTGTTTTGCTATCGCGCTTGATCAACTCACTAAGAAGAAGAAAAAATGGATAGCAGACAGACGTCGTTCTCGTTGCTCGGCTGCTCTTTTGCGCCTTGCAGCCAAAATCTGTGTTCGAAGTGAATGCCGCCGAACTCGAATGTCCTTATCCAGGGATCGCTGTCTGGCCTTACACCAACAGACCACAAACAGTAAAAAAGCAATCGCTTCAGTGTTCTCCATCTTCCAGCTCTCGTAGTGATGCCAGGTTGCGTTTGTGGTTATAATTTGAGTTTTTTGTTCCCGCTGAAGTGGGCGGGTTGTGTGACGGGTTGTGTTACGTTTGATTCGGGGGACGTTCTGGGGGCGGTGTTTGCGTGACGCGCTGCGAGCAACTAGCCCGACAGTGGAAACGCGACATGATTTCGGCCTCATTTCTCAACCTCCCAGGCTATTGGCCCGGCCTGGCCCGATTAAAGCCCTGGCTTGCACTGGCCCGATAGTGGAAATGCGGCTATTGAAATACACTTGAAATGATCCAACAAAATTTAATTAGTAAAATTTTAATAATTAAAAATAATTGATAATTAAGTTAAACTGCTTTGCCGGTAGCGGGGACAAAATGACGTCATCAGAAAATTACTGTAGTTTTACAGGCCTCTCTGTATCAATAACACCAACTGCATGGAACTGGATGAAAGCTTAGAGTGTCTATTTTCAGCTGATATACATCACTTTGATATTTGTCGTTCTGTAACGAAATTATTTACACTTATTTTACACTTAATTTACACTATGTCCACCCCCCCCCCAATTTTGTACATTGTTCTGTATGCATATTTTTCAAATCGCTCATAAATGACACACATGTGCATGTCATACATCAAATGAAAGCTATCACTCAAAGCAATAAGAATCCAATAAGGATTATTTTTATTGATTTACAATCACTTATCCAACAGTCTTCGAATGAATCATGAACTTCTATTTTGTAAACGTACAAGGGAAATTATTGTATATTTGCTCCGTGCGCTGCTATAGATAGCACAGATAGCCAAACAAGCTACATCATTCTTTACCTTAGGTTCTCCGCTACAAAATTAGTCCATTTTCAGCATTGTTCTGTGCTTGTGTGAATGAGTGGTCCCCTGCTATGTCTTGTAAGTGCTAAATGGAACAAATTTGGGTTATGATATACCAAAATTCGAGAAAATATGATAGCGTCAACGTATTCAGATCTTCTATTTATCATTGGAAAGGTGAGACCCTCAGCTTTAAGCTGCGGTCACACTGGGCTTTGTATGTGCGAAATTCTGTCGTGCGGCGCTGCGAAAAGGGGCGGGATTAAACAAGATAATTAGACATTTAAAAAAGCCAGCGATTGCTCCATATTTTAAATTTCTGTCCAGAGGTCATGTTTTGATACTCGATTGGTCTCACGCAGTCAAGTGATGCGATTTTGCAGGACAGAGATCACCAAGCTTGAACTTTTCACCGCATCGAACTGCGAAACTTAATGCATGACCCTGCGTTTCCGGTCTGACGCATACGCAGGTGTATGAATCGAAGTCTATGGGAGGAAAAGCCCAGTGTGACCAGCTTTACGCTGATATATTGCGACATGAGATCGGCCAATAGGAAGAGGTGTGTGCAAAACAAAGCCGTGCGTAAACACACAGGTCAGACTCTCCATATCATAGCGCGTACAGGCTCGTTCAAAACTCTGAAAATGGCTTCTAAAAAGGGAAAGGAACCCCAAAAGAAGGTTTTTGTCAGGACAAATGCCGCGTTCAACAAAGGAGAAGATCCAGATCTGGACAATTAAATATATGTTTAACCAATCAAAGGTTTTTGAAATATATTATTTGTACCATAATGTATTATTTATGATCACGCTTGCTAGACAGCCTTTTTTCTCCATTGCGTAATGCGCCTTGCGTGTTGGCTATTATAACTTTAGTAATTGTGTTTGTTTGTGTTACACTCTTGACATAGATGATGATGTCTGGGCCCACTGCAACCCCCTCTTCTTCTGGGCAGAGCTGGATCATCAACAGGGGGAGGGGTGCTCAGACAGCTGCTTTTGCGTGATATATGCTTTTTGGAGTTTTTGTCCCCTGTAAAGTTTTTTTTTTTTTTTTTTTTTTTTTTGGCCAAGGAGATTTTTCCCCCTGTAAACAAGGTTTTTTGCCAATAAGGTGTTTTTTTTTTTTTTTTTTGTGAAGGAATGTTTGCACAGTTTACTTATTTATTATTATTTCTTACACATTGACACTTTTTTTTTACTAAAGTCATTTTTTTATTGTTTTGTTTGACTTTTAGGTAAATGTTTGCACATTTTATTACTTTTCTAAAACTTTTTTATACTCATATATATATATATATATATATATATATATATATATATATATATATATATATATATATATATATATATATATATATATATATATATATATTATTGCAGTTTATATACATTTGTATAATAAATAAAGAAGATACAAAGCTTGATTAAAACATTTTTATTTTAATAGTTTAGCAATACAGTTAAGGCAAAAGAAACACATTTTAATGCTCTTATTTTTTGCATTTATAAAATATGAGCTTCAAGATGTAGTGTGGTTTCAAATGGTTTCCGCTTTGGTGTTTACGTAATATATATGTAGGGCAATGTCAAATTTTTGTTTCATTTCTGTTGTTTTAAGAAGCTCTAAAGCCCTAACAAAAACCACAGCAACATTTTGATCTGACAAAACTTTCCAGAGATGCATCCTGTGTGAACAGAAAGGAGCTTTTTTTTTTTTTTTGCTACTGCTATTGTGTTTTGCCTTTGCAGAAAATGACCTTGCAATCTCTGCAAATGACATTCTTTTACAGCTTAATCATCAATTCAGTGCAATGCAATGAACAAAAATTGTCATATTGGGAAATAACAGGAAATGAAAACTTAAATTTCAGGGCTGCATTTTATTATTTCTTTTTTTCTGATCTTCGTTTTTTATTTTTGTATTTAGACATTATTACACATTTTTCACCTTTCTCAAACAATGGAAAAGAAACATGCCAATTGTAAATTTAGCACATAAAACAATACACTTTATGCTTTATTCATTAAATAAATTACTAGGTTTACTAGGTACTAGTGCTTAGAGTAAGATACTAGTACTCACTTGTTATACTTGTACCTGTATAAATAGACAATAATACTTACTTCAAAAGTGACCAACAGCTATTAATTTTGACTTCTGTGGTATCCATACTGTACTAGCATAAAATAGATAATATGTTTTAGGTTAAATGTAAAAGCGGTTTTCCATAAGTAGCAATGTCTTATTTTGATAGTTCAGAATTGATTCTTTCTTTTAGGAGACTATTATTTATGTACTTTGATCTGTCATTCACAAATAGCTATATTATACACTACATGAAAGCATTACCTTTCATGTAGTGTAACGCAGTGGTTTTGGGAAAGAAAAAAGGGCACTTTAAAATCACTCAAAGCATGGTCACATAACTGCAATGTCCTGGAAAAAAACAAACAACACCTTTGTAGTTACAGCATTACAGTGGTGAGATTTGCACAGAATATTGTACAGTGTACACTTTCTTCAATATGACAATGTAATTATAAAGCCTGAAATAAATTAAATAGGAATTAATTAGCCTCCATATTGTATAGCTTTATCATCTTTGCACCATCTTTTGATTTAATCTGGCAGCGATCCTTTCGCATTTATGACATACTTTAATATGTCGCTTGATCAGAATCACCAACAGCTCAGGGCTTCATCTGAAAGTCTCTGCCTGCATCTCATTTAATTCTCATTACCTCCAAGAGACTAATTTTGTTAACAAGACACCATGTGTGGTGCGGTAAACACTTCCTCTTCAATGAGAAAAGTGCTCCATAAATGTCATGCTTTCTTTAGTCAAGATAATTAATCGACTCTTAACCATAAACTTCCATTTTGGATATTGTTTCTGGTTTATTTTACATTCGGAGGTTGGACGAATGGTGATCCTTATATTGTGGGGAGACAATTGATTTTCAATAGTTGTTGGACAAAAGCGGACATGTGCCTTGTCTTTGTCAATACAGTTGTTGCTGCACCCTTTGGTGGTCCACAAACTATACCGCCTCTCAATTTCAGAAGGGTGCTTCAAGGTTATATGCAAAACGTTGCTATTTCAGTACATTTAATAACTCGTCTGCGCCAGCCGACAAGATACAGCTATCTCTCCTTATCGGAAACAAAGTCAATTACCGAGCTACATGCACACATGCAACTCATATCATCATGGAGCACAACACTATTCTATTCCTTAGACACCCAGTGAATGACAGATTATCACATGTGTTCACAGTCAATAATTCAGACATCAAACTGTGTGGAGCACAAAAGCTTCAGTAATGATCCTCTCTGTGCCGAACAGAGGTGGTTATCTAAAATGCCTGGGCTGAAGCCAAACCTTGCTTCAAAAACGAAAAGGGAAATTAAAGAAAAAAAGGACCACTATAGCCAGATTTGGCTCAATTCTCAATCACTTTGTGAATGTCGGCATGAAATTGTTCATGTAAATTAAGCCCTTTTAGTTTCTTATTGCTTGTTGCTGCTCTTATAAAAGAAGATACTTAGAATGTTTCGACTGTTTTTCAATTCAGTTAATCTTTATTTCTGTAAAGTACTTTTCATAAGGTAAAGTGTACCAAAGCAGCTTATAGATAAAGATATTTATTAATAAATCAATATGTGGCGAATTAGCTCAATTGTGAATTGAAGATTAATTTGAAGGGGGCTTCAAAAGAATCGACTCTTTAAATCCAGAGAAATAATCGTCCAGAGATTGTTCGAATGACTTCAATTATGGCTTTTACTATCAAAAATAAAACCCATTTATGTTTAAGCAGAGTAACAAGATTGAAGTTTAAGACATTAACAATGTACAAAATGAAACCTTTTTTTCCCAGAGATGGGTTGCAGCTGAAAGGGCATCCGCTGCGTAAAACATGTGCTGGATAAGTTGGCGGTTCATTCCGCTGTGGTGACCCCAGATTAATAAGGGGACTAAGCCGAAAAGAAAATGAATGAATGAATGAAAATGAAACTTTATTGACTTATCTATCAGAAACTAACACCTAACACGAACACACATTCATACAGTTGTAGAGATGAGTAAAGAAAAACAAGAGTCTGAGAGAGTGTAGTGATGGAAAACCTCAGATTTTGTAGGATCAAACCAAGCTAACCAAAAATAATCAATTGAACCCTTCTATGGTTTCTTTTGGGTTCCATTTAATTTACACCAGTTCAGTGGTAATCTGGAGTCGTTACTTGTGTTCCTTGTGTGATGTGAAGAACTCCCTCTGTTGAGCTGGGTTTCCACGTGGTTAGCTGGTTGTTGGCTCTTTGTCCTGTGAGGCTTGGATTGGAGTGGAGTCTGTCCTTTCATGTTTTTGAGGCAGCAAAAGGAGTAGTCGTGTTGACTTCCGGTTTCACGGCGCACTAAACTAAATGGTAAAGAAAGAAATAAAGAAAGGTATGAGATGGAAATGTCTGAGCTGTGCAGTTAACCCATTCTTGTCAGGGTTCACGCCTGCTCCCTGGACCTGAAGAGAAGCTGTGTCGGTTCTCTTCTTTGATCTGGTCTTCTCTGGGGGTTTTCTGGGGTTCTTCCTTAGTCCCCAGCTTTTAGAAGGGTGGTTTTGTAGCCACCCTTAGGAGCTGAGTTGACCAATGAAAAAGTTATTTTCCCATTGGAAGTTTTATGGGCCTTTGTTCTGAAGCGTGATGATTTGCATATGCATTCTGGGTGTAAGCTGATGTAGAATTTTTTTTAAATGTTAATGTTGCACACCTATTAACATTAAATGTAAACAATCGTTCAGTACACCAAATTAGCTTTACAGCGACTTTAAACATGAACCATTTATGATCTGGTTTAGCTGTGGTAGAGATAAACAATGATTGCAGGAGTATTAAAACCATAATATTAATACTTGAGCAGGAGAGGTTGCAGGTTGCAAAACACCTGATTACACAAAGAGAGAATAACGGTTTTCAAGTTTTAAGCAAGGTGCGTATATAAGCTTGACCAAGATTCTGTGCATTTCCGAGCTCATTTCTTTGTGTGGTAAATACCTTGGAATCGTATTACACACTGACCATCCAGTCTTTCTGGGTAGGAGAGGTTGATGGTGTATCATTTGTTGAATAAAGCAAAATATTTGTATCTGTCTGATCGGCCACATTCCTGACAGGCAGCAGAGTAGTGGTAGAATGCTGCTGTAGTTCTAGTTAAATTAGAACAGATTCCAGCCCAGGCTCATTTTGAAAACGTACCGCATATACATTTCTGGAGATTGTGATATGCATCCCAGGAGGTATGTTTTTTTTGCAGTTTTTGTTTTCGTGAATCCACCAGAGGCTAGACTGACTGGCTGACTGACTGACTAACTAAACCACTGACTGTCTAGCATCAATTAACTTGACGAAATGCATCCATCCATACTTCTGGCTACATAATTCACGATCTTCAGAAACGTATATAAGGCTACGTTTTCAGAATGAGTCTATGTTGACAGATTCCGTTTAATACAAATGTCACTATTAAAGGACAACCCACCTAAGAGCTCTAAGAGCTGCACTGATGAGCAAGTTTACCAGCACCAACAAAGTAAGCCATAGACAACAGTAGCAAGTAAACTAAATTGACACAAATGGAGCACAAACCTTAGGAGAAACCAGGCTCAACTATGGTGACCAGTTTTCCTCTGGCAAAACAAAAGGCAAAGCTGCAGTCAGGATGTTGGAGATCTTGGGAAAGATTCATCGTGGAGAAGATGCAGGTTCAAGTAGGTCACCGGGCAGGTGTTCAGATTAGCTGACAGTACTCTTTTGTCTGGCTTCTTTGCAGGAATCAGTCTTGCGCTCGCAACTCATCGATGAACATGACCACCATCTGCTTGGGATACAGACTGAATCCATTGAAATTGCAGTGTTACTTTGGTAAGTGTCTTTGGGTTTCCCTGATTAAAGTGATGAACTGGAAGGTGCGAAAGCTGCGTTTTTTTTTTGTATTGTGACACAGTTCCTAGAGAAACAGAATATTAAATGACAAAACTGTGGGCATGGCTTGTTTTATCTACCATGGGCCGAATGAATGTATTAAAGAAAGAGTTTGGGGTTTGGGGAGAGACTGACAGCTGGATCTGCCTGGTTAAATGTGTAAGCTATGTCCATTTGCTAAGATATACATAACCTGACAAATTACCTGAAAAAAAAAACAGGAAGTGCTGTTACAGATTTAAATTAAAGATTAGAAGTGCATTGTGAGCTAACAAAATCATATGGTTAGTTCTGATTTCTTGTGCACTTAAATGCAGCCTAAAAGGCTAAATCATACTTCTGCATCGAGTGATACCCGGTGCATGCCTTGCACATGGCCATGCATATAAACTTCTGCATTCTGTTTGTGTTGTTCTGACAATAACACTTCCAAATGCTAGCTGGCAGTGGGGTCTCTATGTTTTCTATGTAGAGTTCTTTCTGGGTGTTTTGAGTTTACACCAGAAATGAAAGAAATGCTAACTTACTGTACACTCTAAAAAGGAGGTTTGTTCAAACTACTTCCATAAAATGTGCTGAAACAACACCATTCTTAAGGTTTTTTGGGGGGACAACTCAATTGTTTTATGTTCAAGCCACCTAAATTTGTAAAACGATTAATTTAACCTAATTCCTAATTCCTTTTTTAAAGGGGAGTAGCTCCTCCCCTTTAAAAAAAAATCAGCCAATGGTGTTTTGTTTACTCACCGCTCTAGTGAGAGTGGTTGAGATCAAGCACATTAAATGTGAAGGTGTGAGGTGACGTGAATAAAACCGTTGATCCATTTAGGTAGAAGTGACAAACTACAAGCTTAATATCAGCTTTATATTTGTCACTGTTTTGGTGCGCGCTAGCTAATAGAGATCTTAAAAACGAACAATACTGATACTAACATGTAAAAAAAACTTATTTTATTTTTGTGGGACTTTTATGGGAAGGATTTGGATTTTAAAGTTATGCGTCTTTAAGGAGATGTGTCTTTAGTCTAGAAGTAAACTGACAGAGTGTGTCTGTCTCCTAACCTGTGCTAGAAAGGCTGTTCCAGAGTTTAGACACCAGATATGGAAATAATCTTCCACCTACAGTCGAGTTTGATAGAAATAGCAGCTCAAGTAGTTTATTTTCCTAACATTTCACATTATAAGCGTTTTAGTGTATTTTTGACCTTGTTACACAAGCCTGAAGCCACTCAGTTACAAACATCCTCCCTTCGCTATCTTCTGCCCTGCACACGCACTTGTTTCTCTGCAATAATCACACTTAGCCCGCAGCTTCTGTGACTGACAGTGAATTTAAATTCCTATATATAAAATCTCTTCAGTCCCAAATGAGGGTTGCGATACGTTCACTCATCCTCTGTTTTTGACTCCTCAGGCTGAGATGTTGGGAAAATGGATGGCGGACTAAACAGCCACTTTCCTGCTTCAGTGGCTTTGTCACATATGTGATCCGCACTGATGTAAAGCCGCCCGCAGGCACAATGACAGCAGGTGTGATTCTGCAGCTCAGGTGAGATGCGTTTTATTTTCAGACTCATTTTGAAACCGGTTTACGACCATGTTTACATGTTGAAATGGTCCTCATATAGTTAATCTTAGTCAGCAGGTATAGATAATCCCCATCTGTGCGAGGCCTGGGAATGAAGCAGGCAGGTGGCAGGAAGGTAGAGATGCATGAACACCGTCACTTCTTTCTCTTTGCTTCAGCAAAATCTGACCTTTTCTGCCTGAGCTCATTTCTGCGGGAAGACAAGAAAGCCTGGGGTTTTTACTGCATTGCCATTTTGTTGAATTATCATACTGGGGCTTGCTTGTGCGTTCATGAAGTAAGCTTTGAGTCATTCCATAGTATTTGATTAAGTATAATATGCAAAGCACAAACCAAAAATTCTGCCTGGTATAAATCCAATGCAATTTAACAGCAATTCATAGCTTTTATTTAGTGGCTAATTAGTTCGAATTCCTTTCCAAAATCATATACTTTTGTGAATTTGTACTTCTCTGACAATACATAAAATACTAATCTTTCCCCAATGATTTACAGAAGAAGTCCAATAAAATGTAATTCATTGTTAAGATGATTTATAAATATGATTTTAAATATGTTTTAGGCATATTTAGAACAAAAACCATTTTAACGCCAATAATTACAGATGAAACACCTCAAAATAATAACTAATTGTCATAATAATACATAATTTATTCTACTAGGTTTCACCCATTTGTCAACTAGTGTTTTTCATGATATAAAATATATAAATATATATTATAAAGTTATGTCTAATTAAGATAAAAAAAAATAATGAAATATCAATTTTGTAGGTCAGAATAAGTATATTAAGTCATTTTCACTCTCACTTTACAAGATGTAGGTTAAATGTTTGTTGTCTCTAGAATGTGTCTGTTAAATTCCAGCTCAAAATACCCATCAGATTATTTATTTTACAATGCTGAAAATGCCCATTTTGGGGTCAGAGGAAAGTGTAGTTGTTTTTGTAGCCTGTGCATTTAAATGCAAATGAGCATGTTCTCCCTGCCCACCGTTCCCACACTCATATCTGCTTTCTAAGGAGATCAATCAATGTGTTGGCTCCTTTTTTGAATGATTTACTAATGGCTGCGAGCATTTTGCACCCTGCTTATGTGCCCTATGTGCCTCAATGGCCTCACATCTTTGCCGTTGTGCGCTGTGCGCTCGCGGTTGAAAAAAGTCAACTCTGAGCAGAACAAGTGTATTACGTTAGTCGCGTCTTTTTCATTCTCCAATTAAATGAAAGAAGAGGCGGGGATTTCCGTTGAGGTGCCTGCAGTGTTTGTATTGTCAAGACGACTATGGAGACTTTTGAAGATAGAGGAGAGACTATTGGTTACTGTTTTGAGTTATCCGTTGCTGTATGACTTCACAAATCCTGAATATCACAAAATTATTAAATATTAAAATGATACCAATATCAACAGCAACACTCTTGCACAATAAGCAGCTGATTCAGCTGTGGCCTAGCGACATAAAAATCACAAAAAGCCTCACGTTTTTTGAACGTAAAAGCATGTTCGGTGTGATTGGCCCCTAATGCATTACATCAGATAAACAGCAGTCAGTGACAGAGATGGGCATGATTCCAGAGATTGAGTATACGAGTCAAATATGCCAAACTATTTTATTTGATGTATTTGTGATTTGTGGTAGAGCTTATTCAAGCTTTTCTGCAATCATGAGTCACACACAAATGCCATTGCAAAATGACCACAGCACACACACACACACACATACATACACACACACACACACACACACACACACACACACACACACACACACACACAAAGCTAGATGACAATGGACCTTAATTCAGTTATATTTTGACACTTAATTTCCACAACATATTGATTAAATCATTAATTTATTTATTTTCAACATTTATATACCAATTTTTAATGTATTTCTGGCTCAACTACCAAAAATATTCTTCAATTTATTACATTTAAACAATTAAAATGCATTAAAATATATTTTTAACTACATCATATAAGTTGAATTGTTGGTCAATTGTGCTGCCAAATGTGTTAGTGATGACTGATGAATTAGCTTCGGTTTGATAAACACACATTTGAATAAAACCCTGATGATAAATGCCTTTATTATCACTTTTGATTCATTTAATCTTTGTCAAATAGAAGTATTAATTTCCTTCAAACTCTAATAGAATTGCTTTATAATATTGCACTGCAACCCGTTTATCTTTACTTCTATTATTCCCACACAAAAGCAGCAGACAGGCAGATGCTAGAAAGTTCTTGTTTCTGCGAAAGCCTTCACTCTGAGGCCGTATTTGGCTGCATTTGGCTCGACTCTGCGAGTTGACAGTCTGAAGCATTAATTAACAGTGGATTATTGCATTATTAATAGTGAACAACCCCGAGTCAGTGGAACGACTTTCATTTCCCTTGTGTCTGAAATTGCTACAGGGAAGTCAATTATTACAGAGCTCACTAGACACATGATTCATCTGAATGCAAACTCAGATATTTCACTTCTTGCACTTTCATATTCACACTACAGCGCCTCATTTACCAAAAACCGTCTCATTAAAGAAAGTCAGCATTTATGGGTGCTTTGAAAATAAATGACATGGAGCGTTGATGTGAACTTTGCTATCCTGGGTTATTACAGCCCTACATTTAATTAACAAGCAGCCCAAAGCCTCTGAAAAGTTCAGCCAAGGATATTATAATGAACATTGCTTGAAAGAAAGTCACAGATGGACAGAACACATGTTCACGGTCTATGATATTTAAACCACACTGTCTGCCTTTAAATACAGTGTAGGCCTTGGCCAATTTTCTTTAATATTCATGCAGCTTGATTTAAAATACTATGATTCTGTAAAAAAAAATGATGGACACACAAGGATAGAAATAGACATGGCAAGTGGGCGCAAATAAATTAAGCACTGTTTATATATGTCAGAAATATAAGCAGAATATTTAAATGTGTAAAGTTATATGTGATCTTTAAATTCATGTCATGAGAAGCTAAAGAAAAGTAATGATAGGATATTTGCATACTTTATTTTCAATAAAATTTGGAATACTTACAGATTCTTGAGAAATATGCAGGACACTTGCTGCTAATCAAATTCCAGGGTGAACCAATGAAATATTTGTAACTGATTACACTGTAACTACTGCATAAACAGTGTTTACAATTTCTGTAGGTTTTTCCTACCCTTTCTGCTGCATATTTAAATTAAACTCATATTCCTTTATAGACCATTTTAATGTGGTCATGTCATTTTCCCATGAACATTTCATAACTGTAACAAGAGGCAATTCAATCATAACTTTTTGTTAAAACAGCTATCATAAAATTATTTATCAAAATGTGGCTCTCTTTGGATTCTCATAAGCTATAGAAATTAAAAATGTAATACAGGAATTATGTTGCAATTAGGACCATTGTTTTTGTTTACATCCATCAAAATGGTCTATAAGGTCTATTTTTTCTTTTTTTGGACAAATAATTCTCTAATTTTAATGCCTAAATGGATAATTCACCCCTCAACCCCCCTGCCCCATCTGCCAAATTTTTTTACAAGTTTACAAAGTGTCTTTTATTGACATTTCTAGTTGTTTGAAACTACTGTATATGTTCTTAATTTGTCATATAAATAAATAAATAATCTAATGAGCTACCAAAACATTATCTGTTTTTGTTCTGATTTATTTTTATATACAATTTCAATAATTATATACAATATATTGTTTAAATCTATTTAAACGTCAATAAACTCACAGTAGAGATAAAGTTTTATACACTTCACAGTAAGGCTCCATTAGTTCATGATTTCAAAAGCATTTATAAATCATAGTTCAACATTTAATAATGCATTATTAAAATCCAAAATTTAGTTTATCATTCATTCATTTTCTTTTCGGCTTTTTATTAATCTGGGGTTGTCACAGTGGAATGAACTGCCAACTTATCCAGCATATGTTTTACGCAGCGTATGCCCTTCCAGCTGCATCCCATCACTTTGAAACATCCATACACACTCATTCACACACATACACTATGAACAATTTAGCCGTCCCAATTCACCTATAGCACATGTCTTTGGACTGTGGGGAAAACCGGAACACCCGGAGGAAACCCACACGAACACGGGGAGAACATGCAAACTCCACACAGAAACGCCAACTGACCCTGCCGAGGCTCGAACCAGCAACCTTCTTACTTTGAGGCCAACGTGCCACCCACTGCGCAACCGTACAGCCATATTTAGTTTATCTCATCTCTGAATATACAAGAATTAATAATGAATGACTTTTCATACATTTGTCATTTCTTTTCATTTTCATTCACTAACCTTAACAAAGATGAATAAATACTACTATAAATGTATTGTTCATTGTTTGTTCATTGTAGTAAATAAATAACATGAAGTGTTACCCATGTTCTTCAAATCCTGATGGTTTAAATATACTTAAAGAGTCAAAGATACCACATGTCTTTGGATTGTAGGGATAACTGGAGCACCTGAAGGAAACCCACGCGAACACAGGAAGAACATGCAAACTCCACACAGAAATGCCAACTGACCCAGCCAGGACTCAAACCAGCGACCTTCTTGCTGTGAGGTGACAGTGCTAACCACTGAGCCGCTGTGTCGGCGCATAAACATTAGAGGAGATAAACATTAGGAGATAATCTAACAAAAGATTTGGCAATAATAGTCCAACAATTACTAAAATATTATTTTAATAAATATTTCTGTTTAATAAACTTGTTTTGTTTAAATGCGCCAAAATACGTTGCCTATATTCACTGAGAAATGGATAAAAATATTAATTTTTAAAATGGGGTGTACTCATTTATGCTGAGCACTGTATATACAGTAGAAACAAATAACAGGAAATATACTGGCATACTAAAAAGTCGCATAGTTAAATTTTTTAAAGGGCACCTATGATGAAAAGCTGTTTTGTAAGCTGTTTGGACAGAACTGTGTGTAGGTATAGTGTGTCCACAGTCATACTGGAGTGATATAAATAAAATAAGGCCCTTTTTTAAAATTTCCTGATGTTAAAATAGGATGCAAATCCCTCACATTTTGAGGCCCACCGCAACATGACCTAGGAGTGTGGTTTCCCCACCCACCGAATTGATTGTCAAATGTGTATTAACGTGTCTTCGTAGTAACACGAATAATTCAAGCTGCAACGTTAAATGTGCATGCTCTGTTTGTGTGTCCGCTGTATTTGTGTGCGTTTTTGTGTGCGTGAACTTTGTAACGACATTGTGTGTGACTTATCGAAAGGCTTGAATTAACTCCACAACAAATATCAAATAATTATCATTGAGAGTTCTTACTGTAGCATTTCTCACAAATGTTAGGTGAGATCTGCTTCCTTCATGTCTGTCACTGTGCTGTTTATCTGATGCAGCCGAAGTGGAGATTGAGGCTCACTCTGACAGGCATGTGGGAACGGTGGACAGGGAGGACTAGCATTAAAGGCACAGGCAACTAAAACAGCTACAAGATGCTCAGAGTTCAAAATTACAAACTTCTGAAAGGTAGAATAAATAATCTGATGGGTGTTTTGAGCTGAAACTTTACAGACACATTCTGGAGACACAAATGACTTATCTTAAATCTTGAAAACGGGGTAAAATAGGTGCCATTTAACATCAAGATTTGTCAGAGCAGAGATCAAGCTCTTGTAATGTAATCTGAAAGTGTAATTAAACAGAAATCGCCTGTAATTCATGGCCAATAGGCAACTGTTAACATGTTTTTTTACATCATAAATGACTACCATTGAGGGGTCTTGATTTTTCATGCTGGATACTTGGTAAACAAAACCTGCTTTCCATATTAGCAACAGTTTCCACGAGCAAAGTGTTTAAAGTCTAACTTTTCTTAAAGCAAATGTGTGTCTTTTTGAACCTTTTAAGTGGAAAGCGGCTGAATTTCTGTCAGATTGCTGATCTCTGCTCTTCTTGGACGAATGCCCTGGCTTAATGCAATGTTCGATCTGGGAGCTTTCCAGATTCCGGACACAATGTCCATCGTCCCCTACTCGCTGCAGTCGTAAAGCAGCCAATTAAAGTAAAAGCTTGAGGGAGATCATCAATAAGACAGCGACAGGTTCAGATGTTAAGCCGGTGTGAGGCTCAGAGACGCCTTTAGTGTTCAACAAGAGCCATGGGGCTTTAAAACAGCAGCTCTGAACCTGTTAAAGGGGGATATTTACTACTGCTGCTTTGTGTGGCCTGAGGGCGTGTGTGTTTATGTGTGTGTGCCTTGTATTTATCATGTTGTGGGGACCAAATGTGTAGTATCAGCCTGATCTCACGAGAAAACGTAACTATTTTACGTTTTGTCAGTTTAGTGGCTAATTCGTACTAGTGCATGATTTTAAAAAGGAGGCGTGGCACCTAACCCCAACTGTCAATGGGGGATGAGCAAATTGTACAAAATATTACGAATTAGAGCGTACGAATTCATACGAATTAGCCACTAAATCAAAAAGTTACGAATAGCCATGAGATTGTGTTGGTAGTATAGCAATATCAGTAGATTTTGACCTTGTGGGTAATTTTTTTTGGAAAATGGCTCATAAATCAGACAGAATTAAGTACTGTGAATATGTAAAAATGTTTCCTTTAAGTGTTGGATTTAGGGGTATGGGGATAGAATATACAGTTTGTACAGTAAAAACATAATTTTGTTCAATGGGAAATTCTCATAAAAATAGCTGTGTAGTAAAAATAGTATGTACTGTATGTTTGTGTGTGTGTGTGTGTGTGTGTGTGTGTGTGTGTGTGTGTGTGTGTGTGTGTGTGTGTGTGTGTGTGCGTGTGTGTGTGTGTGTGTGTGTGTGTGTGTGTGTGTGTGTGTGTGTGTGTGTGTGTGTGTGTGTGTGTGTGCATGTGCATGTGCATGTGTGTGTGTGTGTGTGTGTTTATGTAGGCAGAGTATGACCAGAAGAAAGTTTAGTTGTCATATTCACAATTACATCAACACATTTTGTGTACATAAACACACTGTATAGTGTAACAGCTTGCCATTGTTTATATATTAGTTCTACAGTAAATACCATCTTAAAGTTTAAGAAGCAAATTAATACATATAAAACGTGTAATACAATAATGTGTAATAATTAATTATAGGTTTATTTATTTAATTAGTTTAGTATTTTTGTTATGCTCACCATTCAATATTAAAACATCCCTAAACAAAATTTTATAAATATAATCCCCAATGTTAAAATCTTGACATTTTTTTCATACTTGATTCAAACTTTATTTGTTTAGACATAAACCAGACCAAATTTCGCACTGTGAAGATTAGCCTACAACATTAGTTACAGAGATTATTTTTTGTACAATATATTTATTACTTTTTCAGTTTGCATATCACAACAGATTACACAGTTACAGAATAATAATCATGTAGACTCAGCAAACATTCTGCACCCTAATCTCCCTCCTATCAACCCGTTGCCTAAAAAACAAACAAAACAAGAATATATATATATATATATATATATATATATATATATATATATATATATATATATATATATATATATATATATATATATATATATATATATATATATATATATACATATATATATATATATATATCCACTAGCGGTAATTGATGGTGTTCGAGCATTTGGCAACCTTTTTGACATTTAAGCAGTTTAGATAAAAAAACAACTCAAAATTTAAAACTGACTCTAAAGAAATCCATGATGCATTGTAATAACTGGAAGTATCTAATACGTAAATTAATGAAGTGGTAGGCTGGGACTAAATCAGTTTTTAAATGCAATAACAGTTACAGTTAATAAAATGTGATTCAGAATTATCTTAACTGCAATTTCAGAGACTTTAAACAGTAAGAAGAAATAATAATAAAAAAAGGTCTATGATCCACTGTGAACAAATACAATAATAAAAAAGGTCATTCCACTTTGACCAAATACACTGCATGCCAAACTTCAAGTTGATCCATCTAGTGGCTAAAATGGTAATTAAAAGACTGTATTAAGCATCAACACACATTGAAGGGGTGGGGCGGTGTTTAAATCAGGTAAAGAGTGTTTCCTAAGTCTACGTTTAGACCATGATACTATCCTACTCCCTCAGATCTTGTTCTTGTTGTAGCAGACTGCCAACATTTACATTGTATTTTAGGAAGTTATTAAAAAATCTCAAGATATATTCAATACATTTTTGTTTCTATTTGACAATTAGGAGCAATAATACGTTTAGCTTGTAAAAATACACATTTCTATGAAACTGACCTCTTTGTTTTGTGAGGGCTGACAGTATATATACCCAGGATAGAGATTTTAATTATTAGTATTTTGATTTTAATTAAAAAAATGTGAGCAAGCCTGTTGTCTTAAAAGCAACAATATGACTTAAATTTGAAAAAGTTCATAAATCTATAGTAAATTAGAACTTTTAAGTTGATTTAACTATAATTTTCTGTAATTATGCACATTTAATTTGCCAACAAGGTCAACAAGGTTTACTCAATTTTTTAAATAAGGTCAACCAATCATTGTTTACCGTATAGATAAATGGTCTTGAACTTAAATTTATAAATAAATATATATAAACAACATTACTAATAACATTTTTCTTTAAGTAAATATTCATTTGTTCATTTACTTTCCTTACTCCCTTATTTATCAGGGGTCACCACAGCAGAATGAACCGCCAACTATTTCAGCATATGTTTTACGCAACAGATACCCTTCCAGCCAGTACCCAGTACTAGGAAACAGCCACATTCACACACACACACACTCATACACTACGGCCAATTAAGTTCATCCAATTCACCTATAGCGCACGTCTTTGGAGGAAACTGGAGCACCCGGAGGAAACCCATGCCAGCACGGGGAGAACATGCAAACTCCACACAGAAATGCCAACTGGCCCACCCAGGACTCGAACGAGCGACCTACTTGCTGTAAGGTGACAGTGCTAACCACTGAGCCTCAGTGCTGCCCTCATGTAAATATAGTTTATTATATATTATAGATTATGTTCTGCAGGTCATACATGACTAATCTTATGGTAACAAGGCCAGTGCTTAGAATACAAAAAAGAAAAAGATAAACGTCAGCATTTTCTGCATGCTGGAGCTACTACAGTACATGAATCCAGGCTCTGTTTTGGCTTAATAAGGCCAAAGAGATAAACCTTTTCCCAATATGGCACACATGACACAGGTAGTTCATAATGCTCCCAAGATAACATTAATTTGAATTACACATGTTCATAATTGCACATGCTGGTTTGGCACATTTGTTCATCAGGATAAAGCTGAAGCTATAAAGCTGAAGCTCGGTCGTTTCATGTTTGGAGTAAATTTAGCTGTGCAGATTATATCTAGTAAACAGTCATTGATATGAACACACTCGCTTTCAGAAGGTCTGTGATAGCAAAACATGTTTCTGATGTCATCTGTGATGCCATGACATTTCAGAAAAAAGAGAGAGATAAGCAGAAATAGCACGGAAATGAAAGAACATTTTTCCAGATACTTTCCTTTTATCTTTTCACTCCAACAGTTTACTCTGCGGGAGCTTTTATTGATCCCGAATCGAGCTCAGACTCCGAATAATCCAACATTTGGATGCAAAAGTGCATTCTTTTGGGGACAAATTTAAAATATGTATAGGTTTACTTATTTAATTTAATAATTTTTATATGAGAAATAAGCTAAAATTGTAAAAATAAAAACTGAGAATCAAAATTAAAAGGCTATAATGCTTAATATATGAATTTCTTGGTTTCTTTTTTAATATTTCATTTTCTAAAATGTAATTCATTCATTTTAATTTAAGCAAAATAATAAAAACATGGTGGCTCAGTGGTTAGCACTGTCGCGTCACAGCAAGAAGGTTGCTTGTTCGAGTCCTGGCTAGGTAAGTTGGCATTTCTGTGTGGAGTTTGCATGTTCTCCTTGTGTTGGCGTGGGTTTCCTCCGGGTCCTCCGGTTTCCCCCACAGTCCAAAGACATGCTCTATAGGTGAATTCAATAAACTAAATCAGCCGTAGCGCGAGACTGTATTGGTGTTTCTGTACTGGGTTGTGGCTGGAAGGGCATCCACTGCATAAAACTATGCTGGAATAGTTGGTGGTTCATTCCACTGTGGCAACCCCTGATAAATAAGGGACTAAGCCAAAGGAAAATTAATGAATGAATGTTTGAGAAGCAAAGTGTGCGTGTGTGTACATATCTATCTATAATATGATTGTGTATTTTGGACAAATGTCATTTTTTTCTCATCTGTTTGCACATCACGTTTTTATTATTTATTATTTTATTTTAAATACAAAGAATAGGTTGATTTAAGTAGTTGTCATTATCAATACAATATTATTCATCCTTATGCCATTCCAACCTGTATGACTTTTTTTTTCTGTCAAATATAAAAGGAGATGTTAGACAGTCTTCACACTTTTTCCACACAATTAAAGTGAATGGTCACCAAGAGCTGTCAAGGTCCAAAAAGGTTTTTAAAAAGGCTCTGTGAAGTGTCATAACTGACTGGTGAGTCATAATAATGTTCTAACCTCCTCGGTAGCTCTCAGTTGTAACTTTTGCCATTTGAAAATTCATTATGTATAGCAAATCAGTACAAATGCAAATCAATTTGGGCATCAGCATTCTTCAAAATAAAGAAATAAATTCATACAGTTTTGAAACAACTTGAAAGTGAGAAAATGATTTATGTATTTAGTGAAAATAGCAAAATTATTTTGTATAATGAATTAATCCCCAAATAAGAAGCTTAAACTTAAGACTTCTGCATGACATACCGTGAGTCTCAAGTGCCATTGTTTCCTTGTTCTCATGTAAATCATGTCAGTGTAAAATCCTGGTGATTTATTTTTATTTTTAAGTTTATCTAAGTTTGTACACTTTAAACATTGCTGTAAAATTTGCAGCATTACTGGCAAATTTTCCGTTGTCAGTAATACTGTAATATTTACTGTTGGACTTTGTAGTTTTACAGCACAGTTCTATTTGTTAATTTACAGGGCAATGTAAATTTTGCCAGTAATACTGTAAAAATGGCCAGTAATACTGTAAAATTTACATGTGCAATGTAAATTAATAATTACAATTGTGCTGTAAAACTCCATGTTTATTTGCTGTAAAGCTACAGCACAATTGTAATTGTTAATTTACAGTGCACTTGTAAATTTTACAGTATTATTGGCAATTTTGGTTTTGGTTACAATGCGCATTGCACTTACCATGTACTATTTTAATATACTTACGACGTCAGATTATAAATTTATTCAGGATCCCCTGAAGAAGCATAAGGTCTGTTTAAATGTGACTTTTGCTAGTTTAACGTGTGTATTGTGAAATTTGTATAGGCATGTACATTTGTAGTGAGGCAACAAACACATGTAAGCTGCTTAATATAAGTGTTTAATACACATTTATGCATCATGTCATATCGCTCAGCTCTTACTGTCATTTTTCTAGACTAAAAGAAAAAGCAACAAATGTCAAAAATCCATCTGTTTATGCAGGTTTATATTCATTCCTTACTCCAACAAACCAACAAAATACAGCACTATTTTTTTTTCCTTTTGTCCAGTATAATTATATTTAAACCTATATTTCATCCACAACACAACTATGGAGCAAACTTTCATTTCATCACACATCCTTCTAGCTAAAATTAATCTCTCCATCACTTCAGTTGAAAAAAATGGTTATTTAGGTATCTACTCAAATGACAAATGAAGTATGATTATTATGCATTATGTGTGTGTGGGTGAGTGTGAGTGTCAGACACTGACGGGAGCTTTGAAGCATCAGAGCAGAGAGCATTAATATTCATGACCCTTCCAAATATGGTCAAAAGTGATACATTTTGAAGATTTTTTTGCACTTACCAAAACCACATATGAACACATTTAACATATTGAATCAATACACACAATGACACTTTAATTCAATGATGAATTAATTTCCCCACCAATTTGTGGAAACACAACAACAGTCAAATTTTATCCTTGTGATTTCTTGTTAAATGCATAGAGATATTTCTCAAAATATATTTTTATGTTCCACAGAATAAAGACAGTTATATTGGTGAAAACTCACTTTAATTAAAAAGAATCACATGCACAATTTATTTTAAAATGTTTAAAATCAAACAAACAAACTTAAATAATTCAATAACCTCCCTCATTGCTCAGCTCGGCTTAATATAAATCTGTATGAACCACGCTCTGATCTGTTATCAGGTGCAGTCAGCTGGAGCTGCAGACACTGGTTCACATCTCTCTTCATCTTTTAATCGCTCTGACAGATAACTTGAGTGATTGCTCTGACCGGGGGATTGGCCCAGAGACTCACACATGTAAGGCTTATTTCCCCCCAGCCATTTATAGCTGATTGCACTCTGACCCTCTTTCTATTATCTCAAAAAGTTGTCTGCAAACCTGAGGTCAGAGCGCCAAAAACCTTGTAATCATATTTGAAGTGTGCAATGATCTCAAATGATCAAAATGATGCACTATTAGATGATATGCCTGCTGTATTTTTTTAATGACAAACCATTGAATTAAGCAGTTTTTGTATTTTTAGAGTAAATCCAATCAGTATTTCTCTTTTGCTATTTCTTGTTTGTCTAGATTTCAAAAGCATTCATGTGAAAATGTGGGCCATCTTGTATTTAGCATTTGAATAGTATTCATGTTAAAATTAGGCTATCCTACAGAATGGAAACAAATTATTCAATTATTCATGTGAAGGGCTCTGGACTCAAGTAAATAGTCACATTTTGTAAATTTATTTTCTGGCCAGTGGAACACAATTTTAATAGAGGTCATGCCGGTGTTATTACCAACCGATAAGCATTGCTATTTCTGAATAGGCTTCAAACATGCAAAAACTGGAACAAAACAACAAACCACCCAGTCCATTTATCAGCTCAGTTTAGAAGACAGTGCAGTGTGAATCAAACAGTGTTGCTGATTAGACATTATTTAGACATTCTCATAACTGAAAAAAATTGTGATTAAATGGCTTGCCAGCAAGTAATGAAATGCATTTTCACACTTATATTTTCCTTGTAAACCATGTGTTAATTAACTGTTGCCCATAGTTTGTGATTCATGGCTGTTTTCAGTTTATTTTTGCTTTTGAGTTGTATTATGGAACCTTGATTTCTGCTCCAACAATGTTAGATGTTGAACAGTTTAACAAATTGCCTTTCATTGACGTTTGTAGTTGCTGGAAATTATAAATTATCTGGGTCAGTCATTTAACTTCAACCCAGACTCATTAGAAATAAGTGTGTCACATCCTGTCTTCCATTTTCATTCAGTCTTCGTCCGGTATTCTCAGTTGATGACTGTTTTCAGCCCATGTCCTTCTTGTGTTCGTTCATGTAAGTGCTATCAATAAATCTACGTGTTTTGATAATCCTGCGATCCTGTGCCTTCCTGTAGTGAACCCAGGCGTTACATACTACCGGACCCAAAACAGAAAAAGTTGCGGTGGGTTTAACCCTGTTTTATTTTCATAGTCTTTTTGCCCCCAGTGTTTTATTTTCCTCCCCCTCGTGTTTTTTCCCCATGGATTCCATTTACACCCCGAGTTCCTGATCCTCATGATGAAGCAGGGGGAAAGCAGCCTCGAGGACCATAAGGACAGATTTCTGTTTTTAGCTGATTGATCCAGCTGGCTGGACGACGTGCAGGTTCTACAACTTCAACTGAACTCTGCTTGCAGAGCACGGTCGTCCGAAGATGGTCCTCAGGACAATCTCACCGCCTATGTGGAGTGGACACTGGTGAGGAACCGATCATCTTTCGACGTCAGTGCCACTCCAGACCCAGCGACCAGCCCAACCACCATCTGCAGGGAGCATACGCCGGAGCCCACCGCAGACGGAGTGCCACCCATAGTGTGTGAGCCATCGCTATGAAGAGCGACAGAGTGGAACACCACCGAGCAGGAAGAGCTCAACCGGCCATCTGACCAGGTGTGTGAGCCGGCAACAATGCTGAATGTGGGAGTCCTGGTGGACATCGAGGGACCGAGCGAGAGTCCCGCCCACCAACCCATAGCAGAGGGTGAGCTGTCCTTGGACCCTGAACCACTGCTCATCGACTTCTGAAGCGAAGTCACACCCCTTCCGCTGTTCCCAGACAGCAAATGTTTAATTCCGAATTCCAAGGAGCTGTTCCCAGACAGCATTTCAGCCCCGTTGATTCCCGAAGACGATAGCTTCAGGGTCATGAGCAGCACCCCACCCGACCCACCCTTTTCA